>NC_134487.1:86882170-87047170 GCF_040206685.1 Ascaphus truei | reverse complement strand
CTTGAGTCCTACCTATATCCAGTGCAACGCCTCCACCTCATTAGGATCCCTGCGTCTGCGTGGGGATGATTCTGATGAGGAACTCCTTCTTGGTGGTGCCTTCCCCTGCTGAGTAATTCCAGACTCACACAGTGAAGTGTCTTTATTCAAGGTCATTCTTTATTGTTGCTTGGTATGCCCCTTGCAGCGATTTACTCAGCCGCACATCTCGCCATGTGATCCTTTCAAAGGTACACCCTCCCAATAGAGTGGGATCCCCTCTCCCCTCAGGGAGATCACCCTTGTGCCAGGTCCCTGGACACAGTATGGCGTTGACAGCTTGATGCTGATTGATATAGAATGGGGCCACTAGTTACAGCACTAGTGGGCCTCTTTCTCCCTGGTCTCAACGTAGACCTGCTCCTTACTCCAACACACTAACTTTGAGCAGTGCTGTGCCTTATATATCTCCAGGAGGCAGGCACATCTCTGATGTCACTAACGGTGGACTCAGAGTATATAGCCACTCCCATCCATACATAGGGCACCTCACCAGGGTGTGAGGGCAAACCTCCATAATTACTGCTGGCATCCCTGTAACTTACCAGGCTTACTGCCAGCAGGAGAGGAAACTGTAGACCATTTTACAGAATGGCTAAATTCTCCCCCTGGTGAATCCCAACGACCCGTCTGGGACCTAAATTTGTTGTACCTTCTCCGGGAAACACTGTAAAATGTAAACACAATCAGTTACAACATTATTAAGTTCACAGTAATGGTATCACACAAAGCACTCTCTGACCAGCAGGGCACTAATTCGCGCAACATCTGTCCTGTTCCCCCTAATAGTAGTGATGAGGATTGGGTTTCTTAACTTCCCGACCCCCCATATCCAGTACCATTATGCTATTCACGCGGTAACCCACTCTCAGGCCTATAAACGGCTTTGTGCATATAAATGCTCCGCCCTATGCTCCACACTCGCATGAGTTGAGCAATTCTTTCCTCCGCCTTGTGCCCAGTAATGGCACCACCCTTGTTTACCAAGTACTGTTCAATTGTTTCCCGCAGCCACCTGTCCCTGTTATCCTCAATCTCCTGCATGAGGGGTTCAGGGACATATGGATACTCCAGCCCATGGGAGTTCTTATATTTTGTTATAATGGCCCTCTCCGCCCTACTGGCCCGGATCAACCTTGTGTTTCCCGCTTTTCCTGGTAGCACCCATGATAGGGGTTCATCTGGTTCCACAGGATCCGTCAATCTACTGGGACCCATGGGCTCTATGATATCATGACGGATCTGCACCGTTCCTGCATCGCTTTTATCCGTTCCTCCTCAGTGAACTCCCCCCGGGCCCACCAATAGTCAACTACACCCTCCTTCTCTAGCAGGAACCGAGTGCGGTCTAACCACGCCTCGTAACCCTCGAATAAGGGGGCCCACCACCGGGTCTCCCTAATCTCTTCTGGGGCAGACTCTATCGAATCCCCCTCCTCTGGTTCCCCCCAAGAGGACACCCCGGATGTCCCGGTAGACCGGGAATTAGGCCGCCCCTTGGGCCTAGTTGCGAGGGTCACGCTCACTATGCTAGGGCAATCACTGGATACAGACACTTCCCGCGAATACCCTCCATCCACCGACCCGTCATCGGAAGTGAAACTTTCCAGTCTCTCCCCAGTCCGTTCTTCGGAGGTGCCCTGGGACCCTCCAGACATTCCCAAACTTGAAGAGGACCCACGTGAAAGCGTGACCGGGACTGGGGCTTTAACTAGGGCATGGGGCTGGGCATAAGGGCAGACTGTTGGTATCTGCGGGGTTCCGACCCGCTCTTTACCACTACATTATCTGGAGTTACCGCAAGGGCTCTCCGATGGTCGGGTCTCACCGCTCTCAACTTTTCTCAATGTCTGCCAGCTCTTCTTAGGATCGGGCGACCGGGAGGCATTGCCCGATCGATGAGGCGCGGTCATCTCTACGGTTGGTCCGACGGAAGTGTCATCATTGACGGGACTGGATGTTCCGCCATCTTGGGATGGGTCCCAGAGCGGGACCTCTTCCTCCAATACGACATCCGGCAGCTCCGCTGTTCTCTGTCGCCCCGCCTGGGCCTGGTACCGCCCTTCCCCCGTCGATGTCGCCTTCGGAGCCTGGTAGGAACAAGGACTGCTCTTACCGCTCCTGGGAGTTGGTGTGGATCGACCCTCGCCACTGGAACCGCCGGTCCCCGGAACCGGGGGACTCCGTATCTCTGTCTTCCGCGGCACCGGTGATACTCGACTCTTCTCACCGCCAGCTCCAGTAAGTGGCACTTTCCTTCCATTACTGCCACAGGAATTTGTTGGTTGCCGGGTCACTACTGCGGACGACGCCACGGGTTCCTCATCAGAGGAATCCAATTCTATCTTGCTTGGGGGCACCCCCCGGGGTGACCGCCGCTTAGGTTCTCGGCCGGCACAACAGCTGATAGTTTCTTTTTCCTCGGGCTCAGTTTTGGCAACCGGCCCCGATCCCCATTCTCCGGGATCCTCAGTTTCCCTCCATAGCGCGCTGGGGAGCTCGGCCGATAGCATAGCCGCATCTCCCGCTGCTTCGTTGGCCTGGATAGGTACAAAAGTAAGCATGGGCCACATGTACTGGAGGCCACATTGCGGGCAGCGTGCAGCTGTACCCACGGCACCACCGGGTAGTCTGCACTACAAGCAGAGGCACGCCACGTCTCAGTGCCCGCCACCCGAATCACCAGGAAGCCTCCTGGGGCCGAGTAGGGTTGGGTAGATACCATAGCACCTTCCTCCTGCTTACAGGCCATAGTCAACGGTAGGAGGTACTCGCAGCAGTGGTCTGTTCAGAATATCGGCTCCTCGTGACTGACGAGCAAGGGTTGAGTTGTCAACCACTCCCTTGACTAGCTCCACCCTCATCTGACAAATCTGGAAACCACCCCCACTGGTGGAGATTAGGGGAGGGTCACACAATTTTATAGGATGTCCCAGGATTAGTGCTGTACTTTTCACAGTCCTGGGGGGCACGGCTTCAGGTTTCGCGCCACCACCCCCCGAGCACCACTCCTTATTTGGCGCCATCCCCGGCCAAGTTCCCTCAGACTCTTTGTCTCTTCCTCCAACGGCAGCACTAATTACAGGAACTACTTTCTGTAAGAGCGCGGCCGGCTGACCAGCTCCTCGCTCAGCTGAATCCGTTCCCACAGGGCATAATTGGAAACCGCTCCCCCTGGTTGAGATTAGGGGGAGGTCCCACAGGTTGATCGGGTGACCCAGCACTGGGGCTGAGTTAGTCATTGTCCATGAGGGCACAGCTGCAGCTTTCACGTCATCAGGGTGGGGTTTTCCTGTTGGCGCCACTCCTGGCCAACTTTCTGCAAGTCCCGCATTTGCAGAATTTTCTGCAATTGATCCACACGGACTCCCAGGGAAGCGAGAGCCCCAATTTTGGTTTGCACTGTCAGTCTCTTTGAAGGTTGAGGTAGCGTTTAACTGTTTGTATGCCGACTGACAGGCAACATCATCATAATCTCCACATATCACGGTAATGTCCTCCTCAATGTCCTCAGGGGTAGTACCCCTAGGTCCCAGACAGGACAAAAACGGCGCGGCCACAGCTTTCGCGCCACTCCACAACAGGCTTGCCAAAGTCACATCAGTAGATTGCTCTTCAGCGGAGCGTGCACCACATGCACTCCCTCCATCTGCCTCCGGCTGCCATTTTGGACCTTCCGCCGCACCGCGCGGGTCTTCCATTCTTGTGGTCGCCATTTCGTTGCTGTAGTTGCGGTTATTGTACGTGGAGCTCATCTCTGCGGGGCAGCCGCCACACCGATACAATAAAGGTTACCTTGATGCACCACCTTGTATACCTAATGTAGGCTGGAATCGTGTTTGCACGACCTCAGGCTAGGCTCACTCTCTCTGTGTCTGCTGTATCTCCTTCCTCCCAGTCTGTGCTCCCTTCGGTAAGTGGTCTGGAATGGACTAGAGTAATCTGGCTCCTCCATGCAGTACTTGGGCGTCTTCCTACTGTTGGCTAGCCTAGCGCAGACCCTGTCCAGAATTCCTGACCTCGTTAACAGGCTATCCCTTCAGGCATCCTACCACTAGCACTACCTCAAGGTGACTAGGACAGCTATAGCCCCTCTCCAAACCTCCAACTCCTCTCAGGCCCCTAGGTCGTCCCTGCGAGCTGACAATACTCCATCAGCCCCCTGACTACCCCTAGGCTCCGTCCCAACACAGCACAAAGTGGCAGCATACACTCTCCTGTTTCCCAGTGTGCCTAGCAAAAGCCTGTCCCGTTGACAGGTATATATCTCAGCAGCTCCTCCAAATGTAGCGGATTTTCTGACCTGGCTTGACCCACCCAATCTCACATTGGCCCCTGTGGTCTAACCAGTCCCCATTACATGGTCGTGTCTGGTGGTGCACCTGTTGGCAACAGGACTCCTGAGTCTCCCGCATGATGTTGTGTGGGGATTGCCAACCCAGACAGGCAGCTGAGGTAGTGTGCTTGAGTCCTACCTATATCCAGTGCAACGCCTCCACCTCATCAGGATCCCTGCGTCTGCATGGGGATGATTCTGATGAGGAACTCCTTCTTGGTGGTACCTTCCCCTGCTGAGTAATTCCAGACTCACACAGTGAAGTGTCTTTATTCAAGGTCATTCTTTATTGTTGCTTGGTATGGGCCAGCTGCCCCTTGCAGCGATTTACTCAGCCGCACATCTCGCCATGTGATCCTTTCAAAGGTACGCCCTCCCAATAGATCTCCTCTCCCCTCAGGGAGATCACCCCTGTGCCAGGTCCCTGGACACAGTATGGCGTTGACAGCTTGATGCTGATTGATATAGAATGGGGCCACTAGTTACAGCACTAGTGGGCCTCTTTCTCCCAGGTCTCAACGTAGACTTGCTCCTTACTCCAACACACTAACTTTGAGCAGTGCTGTGCCTTATATATCTCCAGGAGGCAGGCACATCTCTGATGTCACTAACGGTGGACTCAGAGTATGTAGCCACTCCCATTCATACATAGGGCACCTCACCAGGGTGTGAGGGCAAACCTCCATAATTACTGCTGGCATCCCTGTAACCTATCAGGCTTACTGCCAGCAGGAGAGGAAACTGTAGACCATTTTACAGCATGGCTACATTAATGTGGTTGCAGTGCCATGTGAGCAAAGACTGCAGTGCCTAGTGGGATCAGAGTTCAGTATTCTGTTTACTCAATCCCTAAACGCGTTTTTTTGTTTGCATTAATGGATGGGGTTGGACAACGTTGGCTGAAACAGAAGATTACAGAAGAATACTGTACAGAAGATTACATGTATGCATTCAAACTAAAGATTGTTGTAATGCGCGGTTATACTGTATTTAATTCTATTACACTTTGAACTGAACACTACATGACTAGTCCCACTCTTTTTTGATCCCAGCCACCCCAGCCAGAACAGCTGCACTCACTCCTCTGTTGCTATCAACAAATGGTACTGCAGATGTAAACTTGGCAACAGAACCATCACAAAAGATACACCTACTAAATAACAGCTTAGTTCTTTTAAACACACACCTCATTGCCCATATGGACATGTTTAGGGTGGGCATTGCATGGTACCTAAAATATTTGAAGGGTTGTCTGTCAACCAGAACCTTAAAAATTGGGCACTGCAATACTCAGGACTTGCCCTAAACAATATGGAAACATAATTGTAAGGCACAACTTCACTATTACTGAACAGAACAAAGGCATTGACACAAAATCTACAGGGAACATTTACCCTCCAGAGGTGACCAACATGAAAGCCCAAGCGCGAATCGTACACCCATTTATTGCAATCATCACAGGATAATGGTGATGGACCGCATGAATCTCTAGAGATCTTGGTGCAGCTTGAGCTGCTTCTGCCTTGTTTTGTTTTCAGTTTCTTTGTGTAGATGTAGACAGCCCATGTGCTGGTTTCAGTATATTTAAATTGACTAATACTGTATATAGAATTGAATATAAATAGGTTGTGTTTAATACAGGTTAGTGGGGAGGGGGGTGAGTGGGTTATGATTTTTTTTTGTTAAGTTACAGTATACATGCTATATTGTTGTATATTGTTGTAGTTAAGTTGTTCATGTTATATTGTTGTTTACTGCACAATAAATAGGTTTTTGCTACTTGTTATTCAAAATATCTTCAATTGTGTGTTTCTCCCAGAAAAAAATATTATATTTATCTAAAACAAATACATTTATAATATTTATATAGATGCATTTATCTTTATTTATTTATATATTTATATATATATATATATATATATATATATATATATATATATATATATATATATATATATATATATATAACATAATACTGAGTTAAGTTATGGTGAGTAAAAAAAGTGACAAAAACCCTCCACAGGAAAGCAAATATGCAAATATAGCTGTGTGCTCATCTGCATGTCTTAGTCAGGTCTGCAACCCCGCCTTTCCCCATTATCACCCAGCATACAGCACTTCCACTGCAGCAAGGTTTTCTGGGAAATGACATGCAAATGAGCACACAGTGTCACTTTTTGCCTCAATAATCATTTTTAACATGGTTCCCTATAGGCTTAAGCTTGCTGCATGGTCACAGCTTTGAGCACAGCCAGGGTTAAGGTGCATACCCAGAAAACCACCCACAGACAGCTGTTTCGACCTTGATGGGTCTCATCAGTGTGGGGTTGATTTTACTGGGAATGCAAGAGAGGCTATGGGATAGGCTAAACCATAATACTGAGTTAAGTTATGGTGAGTAAAAAAAGTGACAAAAACCCTCCACAGGAAAGCAAATATGCAAATATAGCTGTGTGCTCATCTGCATGTCTTAGGCAGGTCTGCAACCCCGCCTTTCCCCATTATCACCCAGCATACAGCACTTCCACTGCAGCAAGGTTTTCTGGGAAATGACATGCAAAAGAGCACACAGTGTCAATTTTTGCCTCAATAACCATTTTTAACATGGTTCCCTATAGGCTTAAGATGCTGCATGGTCACAGCTTTGAGCACAGCCAGGGTTAATATATATATATATATATATATATATATATCTATATATATCTATATATATCTATATATATCTATATATATATATATAGATATATATATATACATACATGGTACTGAAAGATTTAGAGCAACTCTGTGTACGACGGGCCAATAAGAGAAATATTTCAATTGTTGAACAGGGAGCCCTCAAAGAACTTCAGTCCCAAGATGACATCGTCTTCAGTCAGGCCGATAAGGGAGGTGGTATTGTTATTCAAGATAGGGAGATCTATATACAGGAAGGAAAAAGATTACTACAGGATGACACATTCTATGTCACTCTTGAGTATGATCCTACTATTGAATTTCAATCATTGTATCATGCACTTTTGTCAAAAGCTAAGGACAATGCGATTATTAATTCATCAGAATTTAAATTCCTGTATGTTGATCATCCTAGAATTCCCATCTTTTGCCACCTCCCTAAAATTCACAAGAGCCATGACTGTCCACCAGGGCGACCGATAGTGTCAGGGTTCGAGTCGATGACGTCGAATGTGTCCAAATATGTAAATAATTTTCTTAGTCCATCTGTAACATCACTCAGATCATATCTGAGGGACACGTTGCACGTCATCGACTCTATCAAGGACATCCGTTGGAAACCCACTTATCACTGGGCCTCCTGTGATGTCTCTTCATTGTATACTTGTATAGAGCATCACAGGGGTCTAGAGGCTGTTACTTATTTTCTAGATAAGGATCCCCTACTCCATCCAGGTCAGAAGGACTTTATACTCTCCAGTATATCATTTATTTTACAGCACAACTACTTTTTGTTTGAGGATGACTTTTATTTGCAAGTCTGTGGAACGGCCATGGGCACGCGGTTTGCCCCCAGCTATGAAAACCTGTACATGGGGTTGTGGGAGGACCTTCATGTGTGGGCGAATGCTGGTCTGGGGGTGGGCCTAGTGTTCTATGGCCGTTTCATAGACGATATCATCATCATCTGGGAGGGTGCAGAGGAAATCCTTTCAGGCATCCTCCAATCTTTCAATACAAACGAGATGGGTCTGAAATTTACATTTGAAGTTCAGCCCAAACAAATTACATTTCTAGATTTCGTTTTGTTTATTACAGATGATGATGAGGGTCGGATATCTACCAAAACACACTTCAAGGAGGTATCTGTCAACAGTTATCTTCATGCATCAAGTAATCACCACAGAAAGTGGCTGGAGAATATTCCTAAGAGCCAATTTTATCGGCTAAAGAGGAACTTTCATCTCAAAAAGATTTTGATACTCAGGGTCAGGAATTGGTTTCTAAATTTGTTCATAAAGGCTATAAGGAGGAGTCTGTCACTGGTGCTCTCAATGAGGTCAATAACATTAATAGGGATGTTCTTCTTTCTCAATCCAAATTAAAAGCTTCTACTAAATTCAATGTTGATTCATGTTATGACAAGTGTCCTAGATTCATCACTAAATTCAACAAGTCTGCGTACAAAATTAAACATATATTGAATAACCATTGGGATATTCTTAGGAATGATCCTGTCTTGGGACGCACCCTACCTGCATATATTCCAGTTACCTACAAAAAAGCTAAAAACATTAAAAATATGGTGGTCCCTAGTCATTTGAGAACCATTAAGGATAGAGATTCTGTTTCTTCAGATCATCTCTCTGACAATTCTTCATGTGGACGTACTAGGTGTCTAACATGCAAACATCTTGCCACTGGTGAAAAATTCTGCTCCTTTTCCAATAAGGGAAAGTACGTTATAAAGAGCAGGATTAATTGTCTCTCCACCTATATAGTGTACCTTCTCTCATGTTCCTGTGGAACACAATACATAGGGAGAACCATTCGACCTATGAGTACCAGGTTTCTAGAGCATAGACGTAACATCATCAATGGAAATCTGGCTCATAGTCTTTCTAAGCACTTCTCCATCTGTCATGACAAGGATCCTGCTTCTCTAACCATCAGGGGTATCGAACACATACCAGTGTCTCTCATTGGGGGTGATAGATTCAGGAGGTTATATTTGCGGGAGACCTTCTGGATTTATTCCCTGGACACTTTGTCACCCAAGGGGTTCAATGAACAGATAGATACAAGTACATTGGTATAATGTTCTGGGTGCCCCTGTTTGACATATGACTACATCACTTTACATCATAGCATCATTTTTAATCAGACATGTATTTTACATTACACAACATATATATATATATATATGGAACACACAATAGATGCCGCAATCAAATCACCCTTGTGTGATTAAATAATCAGTTATCCAGAGGTCAAGGTAAAAGGTAACCCTCTGGTGGTGCTACCGACCCAAAGGAATAATATGACTAAAAAGGAGGGAGAGTAGGGTCAAAAAGGTGCACTCAAATGCTGAATTATGAAAAATAGAAATGGACTTTATTAACAAAGAGTATAAAAAACACAAAAGACAGACCCACACAAATCACATGTCAGATCGCTATGCGACACAACGTAAAAACATCAAAGAGGTACAATTGGTCTGATAAGAGCTAAAGCAGGGTAGCAATATATAATTACAAATATAACATAACAGAACTAGGAGAAAAATATTTCTCCCCAAGTAATGTTTACTGAGATCGGCCGATCCAGAACAAGAGTAGCAATGAATATAAATGGTAAGTAGATACAGACCACAAGAAAAAGATTGGATATATATTGTAGTAAATATACATAAACCTCTTAATGATGATGAGAGATAGTTAGGCACATAGCTAGAAATACATAAAGTTGTGACCCTTAAATGTGCTGTACATCAGCTGAATAAAGTGATGCCCAAATTGAGCTGCACATGTAAGATAAGTAGCAGCAGTGGTAGATCTATAAAGTGCACTGATAGCGCTCATATAAAGTCCCCTGAGATACAGAGCTCAAAAATAATGAGCAGTGGTGGTGTGTGAATAACACAGGGACATAGAGCACTGCTGTGTGTGGTGTGCACAAAGCACTGAGGAAATCCAGTGATAAATACCAGCGTTACTCAGTCAGGCAGCAGGAGAATCAGATGATAAAGACCAAAGTCTTGCAGTGGGACATCAGCAGTAAAACGGAGGAAAGTCTCACGCAGTATGGTAAGGCACACGGGTCACAGGATGGAGGGGTGCTGTCACAGCTCTGCTCCTACGGCTTCTTCCGGGAGAAGCCTTTTTGGCGAAACGGCCGTAGGAGCAGAGCTGTGACAGCACCCCTCCATCCTGTGACCCGTGTGCCTTACCATACTGCGTGAGACTTTCCTCCGTTTTACTGCTGATGTCCCACTGCAAGACTTTGGTCTTTATCATCTGATTCTCCTGCTGCCTGACTGAGTAACGCTGGTATTTATCACTGGATTTCCTCAGTGCTTTGTGCACACCACACACAGCAGTGCTCTATGTCCCTGTGTTATTCACACACCACCACTGCTCATTATTTTTGAGCTCTGTATCTCAGGGGACTTTATATGAGCGTTACCAGTGCACTTTATAGATCTACCACTGCTGCTACTTATCTTACATGTGCAGCTCAATTTGGGCATCACTTTATTCAGCTGATGTACAGCACATTTAAGGGTCACAACTTTATGTATTTCTAGCTATGTGCCTAACTATCTCTCATCATCATTAAGAGGTTTATGTATATTTACTACAATATATATCCAATCTTTTTCTTGTGGTCTGTATCTACTTACCATTTATATTCATTGCTACTCTTGTTCTGGATCGGCCGATCTCAGTAAACATTACTTGGGGAGAAATATTTTTCCCCTAGTTCTGTTATGTTATATTTGTAATGATATATTGCTACCCTGCTTTGGCTCTTATCAGACCAATTGTACCTCTTTGATGTTTTTACGTTGTGTCGCATAGCGATCTGACATGTGATTTGTGTGGGTCTGTCTTTTGTGTTTTTTATACTCTTTGTTAATAAAGTCCATTTCTATTTTTCATAATTCAGCATTTGAGTGCACCTTTTTGACCCTACTCTCCCTCCTTTTTAGTCATATATATATATATATATATATATATATATATATTTTTTTTTTTAATTTTTTTTTTAATATATATTTTTTAATACTTTTTCACATTTTATTCAATTTACCATTTTATTCTTTATTTTTCTTGATTTTTCTATAATTCATTTTTTATTTTTATCATTTATATCTCTATTCAACATTTTTCATACACATATTTACTTTACATACATTACATACATTTTTTATATACATATTTATATTTTTATTCACATTCACATTTTTGTATATTCAAAAATATATTTTTTTATTTCTTTTTCATCCATTCCCATTTCATTTGTGTTAGATTTTTTCCTCATTTTCATCATCAACTATGGTTTTATTTGAGTGTAATTTCTTGTTTAGTATTTGAATTTTATATTGTATCATTTTATATTGTAATATTTATCATATTTGAGTTTGCCTAAACCAATATGTATATTTATTCTGTACGCTTTTATGTTCACAAGCACCATGGTTTATTCACCATGTTTTATGTATCATGTTTCTTGTTATCCCTTTGTTTCATTTCTTTCTCCCTGTTCTTGCCCTTTAAGAGTTAATGATTATCATTTTATACACAGGTGTTTTTAATGTGCTCATTCATCTATGGGGTATATACCCATGGTAGTCTTGTCCTGCCTTGCTGTTGAGCCGTGTCCCATACACCTTGGATTCTATGAAGGGAAATTGACTGCTGTGTCAATACCTCGCTACGTCGGAGGACACATACTCTCGCGGGACTTCCATTCAGGGGGAGAACGAGTGCGCACGCATCTTCCAGGCATCCACGAGGGGAGTGTGTTGGACTCCTTATACAGCAAAGATCCACGGAGGCTCGATCGGGTGACTGTCAAGACTTTACTCAATGCTCTTTACTTTATTGCACATTGTAAGTGTCCATGATTCACTTGCATGTTCATTTTAAATATTAAATTACAATATTATGCTATGGGAGCCACGTCTTCTTTTCGTTTTATATATATATATATATATATATATATATATATATATATATATATATATATATATATAAAATATTCCCCACTCCCTTTAATTTCCTCCCACCCTTAACTCCATCTCTAAACTACAGGGTCCTCTTCTTGTCCGGAGGATTTGCTGGACGGGGTAGGGACCTCTTCCTTGTTTTGGACATAGGGGAGTTGTCAGGTTACACGTAGGAGGTGGATGGTCCTTGTCCTGCTGATGCTAAAGAGTCTATCCAAGCTCCTCTTTCTCATCACTTAGCCTGAGCAGGAGTGTGTTAGATCGGCCAGTGTCCCTCTGCAAAACTCACAGTAACAAAGAGTTTAAACACTATTGTATATATCATTTGTAAATAAACACATGCAATTATCAGAGTAGGTACCATATTCACAATTACTCTGGTAGGAAAAACTACAATCCACAGGCGAGTCATCATGTCCCAATATTCTCAGCAGGAACTGCCGGCACAGGAATGTGTGGATGCTCCATGGAGACCTGGCATGGTAGAGATAAATTGTTACTCTGAGTAAACTAAATACAGTATAAAGAAAGTGATGGAGTTGTTTAATGATCTTAAATAAATAGTGTCTTATACAAAGCTTATCAAAGTCCAACGTGGAATGGTGCTCAGATAATAGGAGACTCAAAGGTATACGTACCGTAGCAATATAAATAACATGTAATCCAGAATGCCTTCAATAATGTATACAGTATAGCTTGCATAATTCTTATTTTATAAAGAGGAGAAATAAATGCCTAGTGAGATCTAGAAATGTCTCCACATAATGTGGCATAATAAACATCCTCCATTACATCTTTTCTGATGGGCAACTCACATAAAAGCCAATGCCCAATACATGCTCATATAAAGCTGTCTCAATCTTTCCCTCTATCTTGGTGTCCCTAAGTATCTCTATGACAACATGATGTCATGTTTAAAAGGTACAGTAGAGAGTTGCCCCAAGGAGGAGGAGTACTGTCAGGCCAGTTTGTCGGCGATTAGGAAATCCTGCCGTCATGGGAGTTTATTCTGGCTGCAGTACTGCAGGTGTCCACCGGGCTTGAGACACAGGAGAGGAACTACAACTCCCAGAGGCATTGTGACATAAGACTTTCCAGCTTACTTGTTGAGCCCTATTTAAAGAAAGGAAGTTCCTCAGTTCCTTGCGTTGCAACTCTGTTCCCAGCTTAAATGAACATCCCTGTTTCCTGTCTCCTGCCTAGCTAAGTATATTGCCTTCTCTGTGTTGTCCATCGGATTGTACTGGATCTTGCTTTTCCCTAACCCCTCAAACTATATTGCCTTACCTGTGAATGACCTTGGATTGTACTTGACTTTGCTTTTGCCTAACCCATAATTTATACATCTACCTGCTATGAATGACCTTGGATTGTTTTGACTTTACTCTGATTAAACCTATTTTTCCATTAATTTTCCTTCCTGAGCCTCTGTCCTGTCTCCCCCCACCCCTCCCCCACGTTCTCAGTTTTGAACAATTTCCCACCACTGAAATCAGTTAATTTACAGCAGGCCTGCAGAACTCCAGTCCTCGAGGGCCACAAACAGGCCAGGTTTTCAGGATATCCCTTCTTCAGCACAGCTGGCTCAATTAGTGGCTCAGTTTGAATGAGCCACTAATTGAGCCAGCTGTACTGAAGTACGGATATCCTGAAAACCTGGCCGGTTTGCGGCCCTCGAGGACTGGAGTTGTGCAGGCCTGTTGTACAGTATAAAAATATTTAAGTTCTTGTGCAATTCAATATGCTAACCACGGCATTGACAAAGATATTCATTGTGCCATCTAACCAATACATATTGAACTGCAATTAAAAAAAAAAAAAAAACCCACAAAAAATGTAGCATGTGATTCCGTTGGTTGATGGAACGTGGTGCATAAAGTGTTCCTGCGGGTGGAATCTCGTGCCTTCTCATAGTACCGAGAACAGTAAGTCTTGCTGAATCTGTGAGATATTTCAATTGGCCAAAATGGCTGTGTACTAACTTATCTGTTACATTTTGGGCCCTCTCACTAGTAATACAGGGCTGCACATCCAAGAGTTCTCTTGGGGTATCATCCGTTAATAGAATAGACCAATGTTGCCGAAACACTTGTCAATCAGTCACTTCTAAGTATATTGAATTATCCCTTTAGTCTGATGCCATTATAAGCCAAACATGCAAAAAAAGGGAAGATTTAACACCACATGATCTCAAGATGTTAATCTTGCTGCAAAAAAATATTTATTTTTACTCCTGTGATGCATGCGATTAAATGTTATACCATATCCAGTTTCAGTCATTCAAGAATTTGAAATGAAATATTCTGCTGATGTGCTTGTACATTAAAGTGCTTAAATAAATGGGATTATTTATTATAAAGAGATCAACCTCTGAAAGTCATTTTAACAGTTGACAGTAATAGCAAGATAATGTAATTAAATTAGTTAACATAAAAACTAATATTCAGTGTATAAAAAGTAACCATTTTCATGTATATTATCTACCTTGAAATGATCACCAGCTCTGTGTAACATTTGGCCAGCTAATCTATATTTCCATTTTAGAAGAGCCAACATGTGCTTGAATTTTGTTCCCTCTGCCTGCTTTGTATTTTATCCACACACTAGTTGTCGCTCTGCAATGCAAATTGTCACTTTCACCACTGCCAACTAACCATTGAGTTTTGAACCACTTTTCCTTTGCTGCAACCCCAAACCTCAAAGCTATTTTTCATACTCTTCGGTAGCTTACTGAACCTTGCTATCACTGAAGAAATTTAAACTAAAGGTCCACTTAATCATATTCAGCCATACAATTTAAAATCTTAGGACTGATTAACAATTTAAGATCAGTGCTAAAATAATATTTCTAAACATATGATTTTTTTTGTTGCAAATAAAATATAAATAAATTATCTTTTTGAATGTCAAAACTGGAAAATATTACAAAGGAAGCATACTGTAAAATAAGAAACTATTGCAGAAGAAAAGGAAGGATCATTTTTTTACACAGACACGTGTAGTTTAGAAAAACTTAGACATGTGGATCGGATTCACTTATCGCTGTTAAAATGAGGTTAATATTGCACCTATATTTTTAATTATCTTATTTGGGTAAATATCACCTTAATAGAAACATGGAATTGGGTGGCACTTGGCCCACCTATTTCCCTATTTAATGTAAAACCTTAGACCCTATTTGATTATTGGCTTTCTTTTGTAATTAAGAAAGCTTTGAAGTATTTAAATTCCAAGCATTTTTTTATATTTTCTTATCACATTTGATGGGAGATTATTTCATGAATCCTCCACTCTTTCCATGAAGGTGTACCTCCTTGCATTTACCCTGAGCGTTCCACCCTCCAGCTTCAGAGCATGACCTCTTGTTCTACCACTTCTCTTTCTCTGAGATATACACCCCACGTGTACTTTGTTGAAACCTTTTATGTATTTGTTAGTTTAAATCATATGACCCCTCTCCCTCCTCTCCTATAAGCTAAGCTGCACCTATTACGGTCCATTCCTGTTGTTGTACCTCCAGCCTAGTGTGTGATCTTACAGGGAGGAGAGGTGATTAGTTCTACTGTAGGAGATCATCTTCACCTATCTGGAGCCTACGGCAGATGGAGGCGCTGCACTGCTAGAGACCCATGTGGGTAATATACCCCAGAAACCTGATCCTGTGTCCCCACTATCACCAGGACAGCTCAGCCCTCCTGTTACCAGCAGGTATCATGCACCACACGACCAGTAATGGTAGAGTCTCCCAGGGGGGAAACACTGTTACACAACATTTAAATTAAGTCAATCTTTTTAATGTGCAAATCAGAAAATATGCCGTAAAAGCAAATATACTTCAGAGACAGTGTAAAGTAAAATATGAAATTAACCTAGCTGAAGGTATTGAACATGGCATTCCCTACAAGGCACTGGATTCCTTTTATTCAAAATAATAATAATAAAACAAAATGTTTCACGACTTTTAATGTTATGGTTAATGATACGTGTTTGAATTTACTCAATCAGCTAAGGGTTAACCCTCAACAAAGTCAGTTAAATATAATATGTTGTGTGAAACTACACAAATTGGTACTATTCTTTTAACAGCTAGAAATGTGGCAATGGTTTATTTCTTCTAACTTCAATGGAATTACCACAGGAGGCATAGGTAACACACTGTTTGATACCTTTTAGACAAAATTGGCTCTATACTTTAAAATAAATATTTTGGGGATATGACTGCTTGGACAGCTGGAAGAAATAGCAATTGGACCTAAAGTATGTAGTAGGTGTAAAGTGTGACTTTAGTCAATTTGCAGAAACAAGACCTTCCAGTTACCTGAGTGTTCTTTCTACGTTATGACTTCCATCATCTCGTACTTTGTTCAGTTACTGGTTGGAATCAGCTTTGCTCACATGCAGTCTTTGAAAATGGAATATGAACCATAAGATCTATTCTTTTGGGAGCTGACTCTCAGACAATAAGATGAACATTGATTGCTAGTTTCATGGTGAAAGAAAGAAAAATGAAAAATGGACCACATTTCACAAACTATCCCTTTGTGTAAACTAACAAGGGATTTTATATATATATATAAGTTCACACAAATAGGTCAAAACTAAAAAGTAATAATTTATTGATTATTGTTAAATATAAAATCTCTTTCTATATAATTTCCCATAAATATGTAAAAAATAATAATGAAGAAAGACAGAACATTTATCTTAAAGTGATACTCACTAAGCACATACGGTACATGGGAGATGTTTTATCATATGTTTATTTACACAGGTATTTATTCCTTTATTTAGTTTGTTTTTTGGATGCAAATACCTCTCTTAAGACTTCAACTGTTTTTTTTTCTAGAAATATAAAAGATATGGCACCAAAAAGTTTAATTAACTTACAACGGGATTGCCTATAAAAGAGAGAATTAAGCACTAGGCAAAACCCCGATGAAGTGCAAATCGTGACACAAATCGTGTTGGATTAGTGGACTTTGTTTTTTGGTGTGGCCTGAGGCAGGCAAGGATGGCAGTCAAGATGCCGGTCACATGCGGGAAAATGCTTTGGAGGCTCTCTTCAGTGGCTCAGGCAGTCAGATCACTAAAGCCATGGATTGCACCCCTGTACTGTAGATTAAATACAGTAGTGCAGAAGGGAGTCCTGAGATAGTGAAGAGATGTGAAAGATAATATTGTGAGTATCTGCTTTGAACTCCTCATTTTTCAGATAGGCTACTACACTATACTGTACTGTATGTGGTCTCCCTTGTTTTTGTGGTTCTTTTCTTTTTAGCACTTTACAACATATAAGAATTCAAGCTGGAAATGCCAAAAATAAGTTGTAGTAGATCCCACAAGACTCAATACAAAAATCTTTCTTTCTGTTCCTCTTTCTATGAAACATACCGATCTAAATTGCATTCAGACCAGAATATTCCATCAATGTGTTGGTTGCATTGAAATGTAACTACAGTAGCCTGTGGGCATTGTGATCATCTTGTTTAAATGGTCTTTGTAGGATTGTGGCAAGCAAATAGTTATTTGTTGATTAGGAAGTTGTGCCATGATATTAAATGCCCTTAGAAATAAAAATCTATTGTAAAAAAAAAATGTTTCATCTGCTCAATAACTTTGTTCCTCAATCGCTGCTCATGTGTAAAACATTGTTTACCAACATAAACTTTGGCAGTCCTTGAAATATCCTGAGGAGTTTATGCACAGCTGTGGGACACGCTTTACCTGAAATGTCCTTTTGTAATGGATTTATTAGGGGGCTATAGTGCATGTTAAGTAATAATGGAAAGGCTCAGTGATTTGAAAGTGTCAGTGATTTATTTGCTGTATATTCTAAAATCGCAATCTCTAAAGTCGATTGCAGCTGCACATGTTTAATAATACCATTATGACTATACAAATGAATGTTCCCTGGCTTTGTATTTGTAACATCTGTTTTCCCAAAATATGTGCATAACATGCCAGATTTTGGCTTTGTTCATACAGTATCATAATAAAATATTATTTTGAAAATGACCTGGTCAATTGCTTTGCAATTCATGACACTAAACTGAGTAGAAACAATACCAGTAACAACTAAATACATATTATATATTGTTAGCCAGGTATCCCCTGGGCTACAAATTTACCTGCCTAACACATAAGTCCTGGTACCAGCGCAGGCAGTGTTAGGGTTAATCTATGCCCTGCTGCAATAAACAGCTCCCTAGAGTGATATATGGGGGTGTGCCTAAGGCCTAGGTACTGCCCACACCGGGGCTAAGACCTGGGACCCTCCCCTGGTAACAAAAAGGGGCTTCAGCCCAAATTATAATGTTCTATCCTTCCCCCTCTGAGGGGGAAGAGATGTGTGATTCTGTGTGCTGAGCCAGGGATCTGGTTTCAGGCCTTCCTACCGCAGGTGAGTGGGAGCCCCTAGTATGTGCATTGGCAAGTTTACCTGGGCACATCGCTTGGTTTGTTATGTTTATTAATATGTATTTCCAACTCCTAAACCAGTTGCTGTAACATCTCTAGGTAATGCATGTTGAGTAATTAAGTAACAACAAAAATAATTAATTTGACAACTGGTCAGAGAGGCTGGCTGAGATAAACGAAATGCAGCTAAGCTTTGTGGCTACATAAGATTTAGAAAAAGGATGCCATTTCCCCTGACTCATGCACCTTTGGGCTGTTCTATACTGTGTGCGCTTGCTACGCCGTGAGCGCGCGGCAGTTTTAGTTGGCTGAGGTTAGTCAGTCTTTCTATGGAAAGGGGGATTTGCGTGCGCTGTCCCTCCAAATGCTCTCCCTCAGCTTCCGAATCTTCCCTGCAGCTCCTAGTCTCCCGTGATCAGCGGGGCATACTCAAGACAAAAAACACAAAAATAGGAGCGCATAGAAAGAAAGCCAGAAAACCGAAATTAGTACACAAATCTTTATCAAAGTAAAACAAAGAATGACACATATAAAATACCACATAAAATGTATCACAATAAGGGTCAAATGACACCACATAGATAACACGTGTATCTAAATACACCCAAGACACCCGCCCAGGATAAGGTACTAACACCTATGGCTCAGTGGGAAGGTCCTGATAGAGATAGTAAAAAAAGAGAGCACAAGGCTGCCACGTTGGTATAAAACAGACCTTATCGCTCTATGGAACCTCCTAATGGCTTCCTCGCGGTGTCTCAGGGTTGCAGCATGTAGGTCCGTCGTCACAGACGTAACGTCGCTGGGTATGACGTCACCACCTACGCGTTTCGTGTCAAATGACACTTCTTCAGGGCCTGAAAGTCATTCTTTGTTTTACTTTGATAAAGATTTGTGTACTAATTTCGGTTTTCTGGCTTTCTTTCTATGCGCTCCTATTTTTGTGTTTTTAGTCAGTCTTTCTATAACGGTGCTGCGTGCGCGCAAGGCAATGTGCGTAGAACCGGCTGACAGGGGGGAAGATGAAGAAAATAAAGATTTTGCGCTGCTACCGCAGCTGAAATGTATGAATATGTGTGTGTATGTATGAGTGTATGTTTGTATGTAAGTGTCTGTGTATCTATGTACAATGTTAATAAACAATTTATTAAAGTATTTCTTTATTTATTTCAAAACGTATTATACACATACTCACACATACACACACATACATACAGTACCTCACTCGCTCACAACATAAACACAAAAAGCGTGTGGCACGTGCACGCGTGTTCGAACAGGCATGCATGCACTGCCGCAACCACCACTATAGAACGGCCCTTACTCGAGGGGGTATTGCAGACTGGAGAGTCAGGACAACCCTTCACCCTCAGTTCTCTGGATCATTGCGTGGGACTAATCAGTAGGAATGAGGACGGTCTCTGGCATGTTTCTGCTGATTGTTGAGGCAGGGAATGTACTGCTGCGACACACTTTATTCGAGCAAATACCCAGTATGTACCTGGCAGATACCTGGAATGCGCCGCTCCTCACCTCTGACAAGCCCCGTTGCGTTTGCCTTCCCAGCCATGGTTCATGCCTGGCTGACGGGCGGCTGATCTGTTAAATGATAATGATTAGGATTTAATAGGCTGCAATGCTTCGCGTGTCTACCAGATGGCATAAATTCATGAATTGTAATGCAGTATATATATATATATACTGTGCAGTATTGCAGCCAGCGGGAATAAAATGCTTCAATCCCTGCCTGGAAAATAACGCAATGCACTCGGGCAGAAAACAGTCACAAACCTCAATACACCCGAGTATACCCGAATTCGTGGGACTAGCCGAGCTCGAATAAAGTGTGTCGCCAGTGTACTCTCTCGTGCGCCACATAGTGCACTACTTCACCCTCATTGCCTGCCCCAATACTATCTGGAGGCAGATACTAATAGCTAACAATGGTGAGATCCTGAGTTGGAGAATCATTCATGGTACGCTGAGCATGGGAAAGTATTTTCCTCACTTTACTGACTCCACTGCCCCTTTTGTGCCGAGCAGGAGTCAGTTTTTCTCATTAATTTTCTGCTGCACCAGACTGCAGCCCCTCTCATTCACCTTGAGGAGCCTTCTCCTGCAGTTCTTACTGCTCGTTTCCCCTCTTATTTTGAAATATAAGACAAGGAAGCAGTGTTTGGAAGGGTATGTGTGTGATGTTCCGGGCACTGTGGGTAGATCAGACACCTTGCTCAGACACTGGCGGTGAATAAATGGCTGCTACTTAAAGACCTGGGACAGGTGCAGCCAATTACATCCTCATCTTGTGTCAGGGCAAAGTGAAGCTACTTCTGATTTGCCCATCTTGGTAGAGACAATGTGTCCACGGATCACATCCATCTTTGTTGAGGCAAAGTAGTACCTTAGGGATGTGCTAGTGCTGAAGGAAGATGGCCAGGATGGAGGACTGTGACAGTAATTCAAAGGCGGATTGCATTCCGTGGATCGAATTTGACCGGGAAAGCCCGACTAAATCTGCAGAATGGATTGAGACAGCTTAACCCATCTCTAGTTTTTACTTGTTTCTTTTAGAATCCTCTATGGGACCAATGAGATTTCCTGTATTCAGTGGCCTGACTACTACGGTTACACCTACTGTATGAACTGTGGAACCACGAAAACCAACAGGTAGACCAACTCCTGCTCTTTCTGTTTCACCCTCACTGCCAACTGAGGGAAAGATCCCTCATCAGTTGCTCAGGAGGGGAACAACTAGAGCCACTCCTGCCCTGGCTGCAACCAGTCATAATAATAATAATAACAATAATAATAATAAAAACCATATATATATTTTTATAACTTTATTTGTTTAACATTTTGAGGTACAGAAAAAAAACAAGGGGACACTTGAAGATAAGAATATGTAGCTTAACAGAATTAAAAAAATTACAAAAAGTAGAAAGAGATGGGGCTAGATACAATACAGATATTGGGCACAGTATGATGAAAGTAGTTTCCTACTAATTAATGCGTAAGTGATTGTGTATGGGAGCCTCGGGGGTCCCATCTCACAAACCGTGAACCCTGGACTCTCTCAGACGTATCTCCTTTTACGTTGAGGAGGGCAGTCAATTTTTCCATTAGTAGGGTATGCCATATTCTTTTTTCTACCTCTGCTATTGTCAGGCATTTTTGACGCCAACAGGCCACTACATCTAGTTGTAACTATGTGTTTAATTAGCTTCAGGACGTGTTTTGAGATATATTCTTGGGTTTTATTGAGGAGAGCCTGCCGTGGGTAATTCTAAGGCCTAGTAAATCCTAAGGCCTCTGTGTACTCCCATGATGTGTGGTACATCGTGCCCAATTTCTTGCAGCTTTTAAAAGCAAAGTGGGGAGGTTATTTTGTAAATTTTGTGTACATGACTTTTTAGCAGTTTTCTTTAGTAATACTGTTTATTGAGGTGGTGGCTAACTTGCCCCAAATCTCTTCCCATTTCTCTATTTCCAGGACTTCTCCAATGCCTTCTTTCCATTGGGTCTGTCTTACTGGGGATTATATGTTTGAACAATGAAGAGATCATACCCGTGTTCAGAGGGCTGTGTCTACCTATAGATTCAAAGAGGATACCCCTGGGAATTAAATTTTTTTATTAAAGCAAAATATCTCTCTATTTCTCTCTTTCTGATTTCTTTTTTATCAAATCTCTCTCTCTCTCTCTCTCTCTCTCTCTCTCTCTCTCTCTCACTCACTCACTCACTCACTCACTCACTCACTCACTCACTCACTCTCTCTCTATCAATCTCTATCTATCTCTTTCTGTCTTCCCTCACCACACTGGTTCCACACCCTCTACTCACCAATAAGTGTGTGAAAAACAGACAGTGTGGCAAAATAAATGCTTTCAGTTTCTGCATAATCTATAGAACAGATTCTGGAGGATTCTGGGGATTCCAAAAGGTTGTAAGAGGGCTCTATCTGCCTCTGGATTTCATTCTGCAGATCGGACTACACCCAAAATGGCAGAGAAAATCAGCAGAAACGATTTTGACAGGTTCACCAAGCTCTAATAAATGGTATCCATTTTTAAGTTCAGTGCCTTCTTCATATTTTCTTGTTACATCACTAAATCCAACAATATGCCATTTAATCTTTTCAAGTTCATCTTCCAGTTCTTGCAGTGCTGCTTCACTGGAGAGACTCCTGCAATTTTGGTAGCTAGATTTAGGTTTTAATGTCAGTTGTTATTTAACCTTTGGGTATTCTTAGCACCTTCTGCCTTCATACTTTCTTCGTGGAAACATAGAACTCTGATCAACCCTGTTATGGGTATAATGTTCATATGCTGATTTTGGTTGCTCCAATTGCCCCCTCCCCGTAGAAGCATTATGGTTGCTATACGTAAATTGAGGTCATTGGCACCTTATAAACTGTTAAGACACTCGGACAAATCATGTTCGCAATTAGTACCAAGAAACAAACCACAACACTCTTTTATATACATTGATTTTAATCAAGCCTACAATTATTGTGAGTTAGCTGACAGAGGTAACTAGCAGTGAATATGAATAGCGCTGAGAAGCTCATCGGCATGGCTTCATTGTGAGAGAATGTTCTGATTGGAATAGGTCTACTATGGCAACGATAGACGCTATTTAAAGATGGTAATGCAGCCTCTGTCAATCATCCGCCCCTGACGAAGCTCGAGAGGGAAACGCATTGGGCGTATGACGTATTGACGTCAATCCAGGAGGAGGGTCTGAAGCTGTGTACCGAGTCCTTGGCAAGGTTGAAACTGGTTGATACAAGCACCGCCGTGTGCAACATTCATTTTGCTATTTTTGTATTTTTATAAACTTTAGAGGTGAAGGGGGGCTTGTATGGTAGGCTATGTTGTATAATGATGGTATTTTTAGACATACTGATTGCTTTAGACCATTAGACATGTCCTATATCCTAACAAACCTTTTCCTTACTTATGCCTCCAGCTACAAAGTAATTTAACCTGCCTATACACCTTTATGTGAAACTTTGAACCATATGAATGTCAATAGACACAGGATTAATCCACATACCACTCACCACCAATTGTATTGACTTCTCTATATATACTTGCAGTAGAGATTACTAATATATGCAATACCTTAAGTACTTGCATTTTCTATTAGAGTAGGAGTAAAATTATACAGCGATGTTGGAGCTGTGCTGTATCATTCACAGCGTTTATATTGAGATAGCGAGCTCTACATATCACTGCAACCATTTAGGTTCAAGAACAGGAGTCACAGGTCTTTTATTCAATTGCTGGTGAGCATCTGGTATGCTGTGATATTGACAAATCTATCAGCAGTATATTGCATCAACCCCCCCCCACCTTCCACACTCATGCCTGTGCTTTTTCCATCTACTGTATATTTGGATACAGGGCACTCATCTGTATTAAAGAATTAATGTGCAGGTTGCATATATACTTCTATCTTTATGCAGTAAGGTGCACAGTGTGATAGGTTATATGTGGGAGTAAGACTATATAGTACATGGGATATATATCCATCGTACCCACTGTGAATGGTTATAGTGCATATGTTTTTTTTAGATCATTTACATTATATGATAGTCAACTTTAAGAATTATTGGTGATAAGACACATGGTACACAACAGTTCTCCACCTTACCTTCTGGTCAATGTTTTAAGAAAATACATATACAACTATACAAAAATACTTTATTTACACGTGCTAACTCATATTAAGACTAGATCTATTAAATGTTAAGTTTTAAACTAGCCACGGTGTGCACCATAAAAAGTGCTTCTTGTTAGAGATTGGCTGCTAATACCAGCTTTTCTCTATTTTTGAAAAAAACGTTTCAATTTAGCACTTAGGTAGCACCCAGTGCCAATCTAGGCATCAGGGCTACAATCATATTTACATACTTTACTACACCTCAATACTAGTGAGCGGTATATTCCGTTATGTTTTTGTTATGTATAAAATAAACAAATTTATTAAAATAGACAAATAATGCCCCTACATTGATATACAATGAGAAGTGTGTAATAACATATCAATGTGAAGATGAAACAGCAATGTTTCAAAAACAATTAGGAGACCCATCACTAAGCTGCAATATTTCAAAGACAACCACACACTTGTAGAGAGATACTTAATATCAGAGGAGAGAGTTCATGTGGTAGATGTATCAGTGGTATTCCAATTACACCGGAAAACCGGAGATAGTGAGGTTAAATCCAATGTAGTCTAATGAGGCTAGGTTTTTATCTCTCACCCATTTGTAGACATAGATAGTAACCGCAGATCCGTCAGCTAAGCCTCCTTCCTGGAAACTGCAAGTGTTGCCGATCCGGATGTTATAAGCGTAATTACTTCACTTCAAACAAACGCCCCGTCGATGACAAGAAAGAGGGGGGAGGAGAGTAGGTGGAGGGGTGAAAGGGGCAATCTAGTAGCACAGCTAATCCCTGGTCCGTCGGCGTACTTTAACTAGGCATGGATCCCGCACACCCTCTTGTAGAGATAGCTGGTTACCTTGGCCTCCGTCCAAGCAACAGATGATCACCTCACTTTAGTTCCGTCTGCTCGCGAATGAACCGCAACACTCAGATCTTTTTCTGTTATACAGTATATATATATATATACATACATAAAAACAAGCAGCTGGCACTCTAAATAGTAAACAACAGTGGTGGTGCTAGTCCCATAAAATTGAATAAACAAAAGATCTTACCCTCCTTTCGTCAGGCAAAGAAAGAGACAGCACTCACCTACAAGATATGAAAGGTGTATTAAGGCATGTGAAGACAGACAACCAATCCCGACGTTTCGGCTCCGGAACGGAACCTTTCTCAAGGGGGGTGCCCCCCTTGAGAAAGGTTCCGTTCCTGAACTGAAACGTCGGGATTGGTTGTCTGTCTTCACATGCCTTAATACACTTTTCATATCTTGGAAGTGAGTGCTGTCTCTTTCTTTGCCTGACGAAAGGAGGGTAAGATCTTTTGTTTAGATATATATATATATATATACACACACACACACACACACACACACACAGTATATATATATATGTAGTTACAGTATTTCGTATAAAATAAGTATACTAATGCAAGGCAACCATTACATACTGTAAAAACAATCTTATATTGACAGACATGGGACTTGATGGGTAACATCGCTAATATTTTGTTCTTGACGCAAAAGCTGTGCTTGAACAAATAAGTTACAATAGTTTAATATTAAATGATGGCTGGCTGCTCCATTACTCAATTTGACAGTTAGGTTGAATGGTCATCAATAATTATGCTGCATCGTGCTTCATTAGAAAAAGTGGTATTAAGTAACTGTAATGCAATATTCAGACGAAAAAATACAAATGTAAAGAATTAAAACAGCTAGTGCAACTCTACTTACCTGCTTCCTAGTGCTAGCTAATGCAAACACACAAAGTAAAACGTGTGTGTTTTTTTTTTTACTGAACTTACAGATTGTACAATAATGCCTTACATTACATAATTTGAAGAATGATCAAATTCACTGTGTGCATTTTGCTAGTACCCGTATTAGGAAATATAATCAATCTGAGTTGTAGTGAAATGCACATGCTAGATTTAGCTGACATTGTGATATTGCCTCTATTTAATAATGGGAAATTTAAAAGTGTGGTACAGCAAAAGATTAGCGTGTAAACTTATCTTCCTCCTCCAATACCATTTGCATATCAAACCTTCTCTGTTATTTTAATTGTCTGGAAATGAATATTTACAGATGTAGCAGGCATTAAAGCGCCTGTGCACTAATGCATTAGCCCCGCTACCTGCTAAATTAAACAGAATGGTGACTGCTCCCGCTGCGCGTTGTGTGTGTTCAGCTGTAAGGCGCCAGCGAGAGCATTAACGTGCGCTACATCTTTAATTTCAATAACACAGTATAATGAGATACAGTTCAAGCCTACTTCTTTAATGATGCGCTCCTCTGACTCCTTAGAGCAATTAAAATTCCAGTAATTGAATTTAGTCCTGTTATTGACTACGTGTTTGGAAGACTTGTGACAAGAGTTTTATTGTGATTTAAAGAATGCATGATAATAGATTTAGTGTTCACTTTTCACATTGTGGGAATAGTAATGAAAATGTCATCATATCTAAATGAGCCAAATATGGAGGAAACAGCCAACAAACGCTAAACATTCCATAGTCCTCACTTAAAAGAAAAATGAACTTAGTTTTCAAAGAAACCAACGCAGTGAAAACAGAGTTTAAAAAAAAAACTAAAAACAGGAGTTTAAGACTTTCAAATAAAAATATAAATAATAATAAATATAAATATAATTTTAAAGTTAAGTAGTTTGTGATTTGGCTTTACGTGCAACTGTGAGGCACGTGTGTGCATGTGAACTGCATATTTTTTCTTTTCCATCTTTTGACAATTTGGTAAACCTTCTAAACATATTAAGAAAAATGAATGTGAGTCTAGAAAATATATTGGGGGATATTGTAGTAGTTGCTAGAAGTGCATACCTGTGTGGAAAGGCCTCTTTTCACTTGGATTTGCAAGTTTGATGTTCTGTAAACCCTTCTCCCATATCCAAACCAGGCAGAAAAGGCTTTTTTTACAAGCAGTTTCATTCGAGCTCTATAAATCCGGGTTGTATGACAAAAATTCCTCCCTCGCAATTTGGGCAAATTTGCTGGAATTATAGTAGATCTGTTAACTAGCAGATTTTTTTTCTCACTATACCAAAGAGGCGAGATAGGTGGCAGTAGATCCATCCAGAGCCTAAAATGTGAGTGAGAGAGTACATTTTAAATAAAATCCCCAGTTCGCAGACATACGGAGAGACACATGAAGCTCAAAAAGGAGCACAGCTGAATTACCTGGGATAGATGCTGAGAGATGCAAAGTATTATTTAAATAATTCACATCCCGCATCTCCTAAAAGATTTCAATAAGACCTATACTTACAAGTTTAAGGCCCCATGTCATGAAGGGGGTACTGGTGTCAGATCAAACAGGACCAGAACCTACAATCTCTACTATTCAGGGAGCAGTTTTAGAATTGAATGAAACCAGATGCTGGGAAGTTCTATGGTCACATCATCCTTTAGAGCTCCACTGGTCACCCCTGTAGCTCCTTCCCCTGGCTTCCTTTAAAAGCAGACCACTTTCACTTCTTGGTTGCCAGTTTAATGTGTGTTGTGCACAAAAAAAGAGCACCCCTGAGAGATTTGCTAATAGACCGATTAGGTACAGGTGGGAGCAGTAAAGGTCAAAAGTATGCTGTGACAGTGGAGCTTTCAAGCAACTGGCTTAATTTGATGCTAGAGCTGCTGCCCTTAATAGCAGAGGTTGTGGGTTCTGATCTTGTGGGTTATGACACCAGTACCCTATCTTCACAAGGGGCCTTTGACTTGCCAGTATAGTCTCTTGGAAACATTTTAGAATGTGCAGGATGTGAATCAATTAAATATATGTTGCATATCCAATGAGCATGTCTAAGGTGTATTCCTTTTAAAGCACAAGTAAGAGGTTGGATGGTTTCTCCCCCCCACCCCTTGTGATTTGTACCACAGGATAAGGCTAGTTGTCAAATTTTATTCCATGACTATGTTAAACCATGCATTTTTACAAGGACAAAGTCACTGCTACTGAAATATCCCCACTGTGTTTTCATGAATTATTATTATTGAACAACACTGTAGTTTCATACAGTATGTGGTTATCTGGTCATTCATCTAGTTAGAGCTGCCGTATAATCTCTTTAATGTACTGTAGGTACTGCTATTCATCTTACATAGTTTATAGATATTATAACTGTGCGCCTTACATCATTTTAGAAAACCATAAATTATTTTTGTTGTTACAAAGCAAAGAGACTACAACATGCTAGTTATACCAAATAACTGTAGTCTAGTAGCCCCGAGAGCCACAGTAAAGTGTAGGCGGAAGGGAGAATGACAGTGTTAGGTGTGGAATAGATCAGTGGGGGTTCAGGATGTGCTGCTTGAAGTGTATGAAGCAGCGGGATTGGTTGAGAAGGGAAGAGGAGTGGAATGAGAAGGGAAGAGGAGTGGAATTCTTGGCACTTGAGCAGGAACAGCATGCAGAAGATATCTCACCCACCGTCTCTTTATGATGCAGTTTGAAAGATTGTTTTTAAAAAAAGAGGGAAAAGTGAATGATAGATAATATGCAAAGGCAGAATGGGAGTTGTCACAGCTGGGCTGTGGTCCTTGCCAATGGGCAGCTGGAGGGTGGAAGAATCCCTAGGTGGAAGTGTTTAGTTGGTCAGAACTGGTTGGGATTCAGAAGATTGATATTGTACTCCATGGACTAGGTCCCAGGAGAGGCCCCAAAGAGTTGACTCCTGCAGCAATTTTAATAAAAACCTATTTTGTTCAGTTACATAGAAATGTTCAAGTATGTTTGATGTCAAGGAAATTTTTGCTGTGCGGTTTTTTTAAGCAATGTGTTACACATACTCTGGAGGAAATTAAAATTATTCTGCAGGATCTAGGTCTTTATTCAATATGATGTGAAACTAACTGCTTTCCTATACTGAAGAAGATTTTAGTCTACTCTATTTAAATAGGCTTTAACTTTTCTCCAGCATAGGGAAGCAGGTACACCTTATGTTTAATAGCAGCATAGGCTCTGTATGCAATTGGCTAAAAACTATCATTCAAGTCATAGGCAGTTTTCAGACGATCGCAGTACCATCTGCTTAGGGCCTTATTCAATAAAATGTGATTCAGCCAATCACACTGTGATCAGCCAAAAACAGCCATTTAAATTAATGAATTATTGAATAATGCCCTTAATCCACACAAAAAAGGATGAAGTGAGGGGATTTAGAATAAAGAAAATAGCAGTGTTAGCATATATATATATATATATATATATATAGATTGCTTTTTCTTTTTGTATTGCAGAGTAAATGATCAGATGCTTAAGTCCTGAGTGCACCATATAGAAAAAGTAAGAAACACAGAAGAACAAAGCATATGTAAGTATTATTAGAAACCCTACAGCTGATGTCTGACAGCTTTAAAACATCCTTTTAACATTGTCATAACATTTAATCTGATAGGTTTCTCAGACCACAGTGACCTGTATTATCCAAAGTTGCCAGTAATGCATTCATTATTAATGTCACAATGGGCTTAAAAAAAAATGTGTAACATCTCTATGATTTTTTTCAGGATGAATAAAAGATATTTGCAGAAATCAACAAAAGGGAAACTGCTTATACTAATATTTATTGTAACTCTGTGGGGGAAGTTGGCATTTGGGGCAATACATCATAAAGGTAAGTCTTTATGTTATATAATACTGCATAATGAATGCCTGCTGCTGTATGTATGAAGATTATTTTTGGTTCTTTGTCACTGGCCATCTGTAGTTTCTTAGCTTGTCCTCTTTAGACCTCCTCACTAGCAGCTCTCACATACAGTACCCTCCAGGTGTACCTATTTAACACCTACTGTACTCATTTAAGACGTGTGTAAAAGAAGAAGAATTTGTACCTGTATATTTTCCCAATTGATAGAAACTTGTAACTTTCCACTAATAAAAGCAACAAAATATTAATTGCATATAGTATACGACATATATTAATGCTTTCTACCCCTGTATGAGTCGCTCGCTTGCCTAGAAGCTCCGCCATCCAGCACCGACAGAGATATTAAACTGTACTTACTATATATTCTGGTGTCATATGTTGAACGGTCTTCTCTTTCTCTCTGACAAATGATTTTCTCTATATTGTTATTTGGCCCCTTTCTTTATCTTGGCTTCATCTGTCAGCTTTCGTATTTCTATCTACTGCCAAATCTCTGTCCCTGTATCTCTGCAAATCTTTCTTAATCTCCCCATTCTCCTTTCATCCTTACCCTCTATTTTACTCTTGCTCTCTAGCCAACTTTGAATTTTAAGTAAGAAAGAATGAAAAATTCGGGGCCTATTCATTAAAGTTCAATTAAGGCAATATTGCATGAAAACACATCTTGCTATTTTAATAAATCAGTACCCACAACACCAAACTGTGTGAAAGTGTCACATGGAAATATAGAATCAGAGAATTTGATGGCAAAAAATAACAACTGTACTTGGCTCATCTAGTTATCCCATTTTTGTATCTGTAGCAAAACCTCAGGCTTTGTTTGATCCATGACTTTCTTTCATAATTGGGATAGTTTTATGTCTATCTCAAGCATTTGTTGAGTCCCTTATTTTATTAGCCTTTAACACCACTGTTGGGAGGCTCTGCCTTGACGTCACCACCCTTTCTATGAAGAAGAACTTCCTCGAATTTCCCTTGGGCCTTACACCTTCACCTTCATCACTTCTCTTTCTCTGAAATATGCTTCCCTCTTCTAAAGCGGAGGCCCCGCTGCTTCAGTCAGTGCGCCCCGTTACCCGCGGTCCGTAGGGAGCGGGAGCAGGGGGGGTGGGGCGTGGTTTGAGCAGAGGGCTGCAGAGGGGGTCTCTCAGGCTGCAAGAGGGTGCAGCGAGCCCCCCCACATGCCCTCTGCTGCTCGCTCTGTGCTGCTCCCCCCCCGGTCCATCCGTCCCCCCCGGTCCACTCCCCTCCACACACACATACAACACACACAATACACACAACACATATACACATATACACACATACACACATGCATACACTTCCCCCCCCCCCTACCTTTTGGAGGTGGGGGAAGCTCTGACACTCCAGCCCCCGGCGCTGATAAGCTCATCAGCGCACCACGTGACGTGTCACCGCTCGGGATCGCAATCCTCTTGCATCCCCTGGTGGCGGACACGTCACAGCGCGTAGTGAGCCTTGTCGGAAGGAGGCAGTGAGGACAGCCAGACATGAGGTAAGGGGCTGGTGGCCCGTGCGCACTCGGCCACATGTGTGGCCGCACGCAGCAGGTCCTCAGCCTAAAGCTGCAGTTCAAGCTGTCGTTTAAAAAAAATGTAATTCAATACAATATGTGCATTAATACAATCTACACACTGACAATTGATTAGCTAAATTGCCGATTGGTCTGTTCTCATGTGATCGATAGGAGAAGATTCAGCTCGGGGTTCACTAAATGCATATTGAGTCCTTTTCTGCTGCACTGACAGACAAAGTTCTGTGAGGAAGATAATGTGACCATGCAGACACTAGATTCAAATGGTTCAGCCCTGCTAGAGAGAGGGCAGGGCACAAAAGGGTAATGCTGTTTCAGAAGAGGAAGGGGATGTGACTGTAAATGGTTGCTATAGGAACAAAAATGCTTGCTACATTAGAATACATTAAAATGTATTTCAAATTGTTTTTGTTTTTTTAATGCTACAAGTATTTTGTCATAGTACAGAACTGATTTATTTATTTAAGATATTGCTTGAACTGCAGCTTTAACTTGTTGAAACTCTTGCTATATTCGAAAATATTTATCATATCCCCTTCTTTCCTCCAACTGTACATGTTGATGCTCTTAAGGTTTTCCTGATAAGATTTATGTTGTACAGCAGTGGTTCCCCAACTTTTTCGGTTCAAGGCTCCCTAAGGCGATCAGGATTTTTTCAAGTCTCCCTAAGGCAATCAGGATTTTTCCGCGGTGCCCAAAGTGAAAACAAAGTTGTATATACATACCTAACAGTTGCAGTGCGCAGTTGGTGTCTCTCTCACACAGACTCTCACTCTCTCACACAGACTCTCACTCTCTCACTCACTCTCTCACACAGTCTCTCACTCTCTCACACAGACACGCACACTCTCACACAGACTCTCACACTCACACAGACTCTCACACAGACTCTCACACAGACTCTCACACAGACTCTCACACAGACTCTCACACAGACTCTCACACTCTCACACAGCCCGCACCCCTCCCCCTATGTACACACAGGCAGACAAGTGACGGGTGGTAGAGATGAAATACGAGCCGCAGGGAAGCCCCGGCAATAGCTCACTGGCACCGGCAGCATCACGCTCACCTCATTCGGTCACTGCAGTGGTGCAGAGCGCCTCATAAAACAAATTAACCGCCCCCCCAGGAGACAGCGCCGGGAACTCCTCTTGCTGTCGCTGCCCGCAGCCGGTGAGAGGGCGAGAGGTGGCTCCAAAACCTTACACACACACCAAAACCTTACACACACACACACACACACACACACACACACACACACACACACACACACACACACACACACACACACACACACACACACACACACACACACACACACACACACACATTTGAGCACCGGTAGCGGCGCGAAATCATCTTTTCCCCATCTTTGCCGCTGTCTGTCGGCTTCCCTCCCCCTGCCGTGCATGCACTGCGGTAATATAGAAAGGATGATTAATGTCAGCCAACTAAAATTCTGCATGCGCGCACGGTGTAGTGCACGCCCGGCATTATAGAACGGTTGCTTGTCCAAAATTTTTTATCTCCCCTGGCTGGCCCCCATCTTATTCCCCCCCATCATTTTTACCTCCCCAGACTGGCCCCCATGCCCCATCTTATTACCCCCCCTATCATTTTTATCTCCCCAGGCTGGTCCCCATGCCCCCTCTTATTCCCCCCCCATCATTTTTATCTCCCCAGGCTCGCCCCCCACCCACACGGGCTCACCCCCCACCCACACGGGCTCGCCCCCTGCCCACATGGGCTTGACCCCCCTCCCCCCACACGATCACCTGCACAACACACTATAGAACGGGCCACATCCGCCGCTTGGCTTGCCGACGGCCGCCCGCAAATTTTCAACCGGACAGACATCAGAATTATCGGCCTGTCTGGTTGAAATCGCGGCGCTCCTCTAGCCAAGCCACGGTGCACCAGGGCGACGCGGCGCACAGTTTGGGAACCACTGTTGTACACCATGAATATGGTTGCCAGGTGTCCGGGATTTAACCAGACAACCCGATATTTGGTTACTCTGTCTTGTAAAAAATGAGAGATAATACCGAACATGTATGTGTCTGGTATTATGTCTCTGGATTTAGTAACCTACCCGGGTGGCTGGAATCGTGGGATTTCCCCCGAGAATGGAGAGAGCAGGGCTGCTGCTGCTGCTGCTGCTGCTGCTAGGGGGCTGGGCTGCTGTCTCTATCCTGATAGGCTGCATTACACAGCAATAGCTAATCTGGAGGGTGTGAGATGAGTCTGGGGGGGAGGGAAAGAGCAGAGGAAAAGTATGGAGCAGAGGTGAGTGTGGATTGTGGAGTGTGCGGTGTCCTTTGTGTATTCATTCTGTGTTGTCATGGAGTGTGTGTATATTAGTTCTGTGTTGTCCTTGAGCGTGTGTATGTGTGTATTAGTTCTGTTTTCTCCTGGGGGTGTGTGTATTAGTTCTTTGTTGTCCTGCGTGTGTGTGTGTACTTGTACTGTTTTGTGTGTGTGTTTGTGTGTGTGTGTGTTTTCTCTGGCTGTCCTGTGGGGGTGAAAATGACATAGAGGGGTGAGAGAGGATGAAGAGGGGAGAGGGTATGAAGGGGGGGGCTAGAGAGGATGAAGGGAGGGAAGATGAGAGGGGATGAAGGGAAGGAGGATGAGAGAGGATGAAGGGAAGGGGTGAGAGAGGATGAGGGCAGGTGGGTGAGAGAGGGTGAGGGGGGTGGGTGTGTGAGAGGATAAGGGGAGAGAGAGAGGATGAAGAGGGGTGCAACAATCTTGGAATTTGTGGGAGCAGCATTAAGATTAGTATTGCTCGCCATGTACATTATGACTGTAGGTAAGTTATTTATAAATGATCTGACCCTTACGTCATTTGTTCTAAATTTCACTCAAAGCATGCACCAATTTGCGTCAATTTGCACTATTTCATATTCTATTTCCTTCTAGCTGAGATACCCGGTGTTGCCCGGGATTTAATTTTCCCGCTCCCCCTCTGTCTCCGCTCCCCTCCCCGCATTCACAGCTTCATTCCCCCCCCCGTTCCCAGCTCCGGCCCCCCCCTATTAACATCTGTGGCCCCCCCTTCACATCTCCGATTCCCCCCCTTCACAGCTGTGTTCCCCCCCTTCACACCTCTATTCCCCTTCACAGCTCCGTCCGCCTCCCCTTCACAGCTCAGTCCGTCCCCCCCACCTGCACAGCTCCGTTCCCCCCTCCCCCCTCGTTCACAGCTGCGGCTCCTCACATTTTTTACAAAACAGAATATAAATTGGTGCAAATTGGTGAATACTTGGAGTGAAATTTAGAAAAAATTACGTAACAGTCAGGTAATAACATTCTTCCTCACCAATGATTCTTGCGCGCGTTGCACCTTTCACCATTTTGCCCAGTATTTTTGGACAAGCCACATGGCAACCCTAACCATGAACCATTTCAGTAGTCCTACTTTGCACAATCTTTAATTTATTTATGCCCAACTGGAGATATGGTCTGTCTCCTGAAATGAAAACAATACTCTTTTACTGATCTATAAAGTGACACCACTAGCCCTCTCTTTTTGCTGTAATACAGTATCTCTTCTTATGCAACCTAGCATCCTGCTGGCTTTGCATATAGCTTTGTAATACTGCTTCTCTACTGCTTCACTACTTTCAAGTCTTCTATAGTGGTTGATATTATAACATAATTGATCCTGTATGTATTTTGCCTTTGTATTGTTGTGACCCAAGTACATTATTTAGCATTTTTAAATAAAATTGTTAATCTCTCAATCTACCAAAATCATTAATCAGTTTGTTTACCCTGCCCACCGGCGTGTGAACTCTGTTGCAGATTTTTGCATCATCTGCCAAAAGACATACTTTCCCTTCCACACCATTTGTAATGTCACTAATAAAGATGTTAAAAAGCAGTGCTCCTAGTACAGATACCTGAGGTACTGCACTTTTCATCACCCCTCATGAGAATATATTCAATTTACCACCGCTCTTTCTCTCCTATCCTACAATGCCTCACCATTCAGTCACTTAGAATCCAATCCCAAGCACTGAACTTGTTTATTAGTCTATGAGGAACAGTGTCAATAGCCATACTAAAATCTAGGCAGGTAAACTACAGTACATATACTGTTCCACCCTGATACTGTATATTATCTTAGTCACTTAATAAAAAATTCAATCAGATTTGTTTGACATTATTTTCCAAATTAAATACTGTACATATGGTCTGGGATTTTTTAAATACTGGACCTTAGATATTGAATAATACAGTACTTTCTTCCAGTAGTATTTCCTCACTACTGATATCAGACTCACCAGACTGTATGTACCCACCTGCTTCCACCTTTGTGAAGCAGGACTACATTTGTTAATTTTCATTAATCTGACATATTATTAATTACTGGTTAAATTATTATTTCACTAGTATTGTAAGCACTACCTAAGCTCTTATACTGTAATATCCTTGGATGTATCCCTTTGGGCTCGGTTGACTTGTCCACTTTTTAATAGTTCCATTAGGGCTCTCTCCTCTGTACAGTAAAATGACTTGTGTCTACTTCTTTTCAATTTATATTATTGCTCCCTATATGTGATCAAACCACTTTAACTTCTGATGTGAAGACTGCATACAAATAATTAGTAACATTGTCTGGTATATATTTGTCTCCCTCAACATTAGGACCTCTTGTGTCTATTCCTTCTTTTGTCAAATTCTCTTTCACTTATACACCTAAATGGGTTATTTTCCCCTTCTTTATCAACTGAGCTATTTTCTCTTCTGCTTGGGCATTTGCGTGTGTGATTATTTGGTTATCCTCCTCCTGTCTAATCAAATATAGTTCTCTATCTTCGATCGTCTGCGTCTGCCCATATTTACTCCAAATACAATACCTTCCACCTCATGTAAGAACCATTATGGCTTTCTTTTACTTGTATTGTATTGTATGTCTTTATTTATATAGCGCCAAAAGTATACTCAGCGCTTCACAAAGAATACAGTACAGGGAATTATAATAATACAATATGTGCAGCAAAATCAGACAATAGGAAAGGAAATCCCTGCCCTGAAGAGCTTACAATCTAAGAGGTTTGATGGATGGGGAACTTACAGAGACAGCAAGTGAGGGAATAAGTGCTGTAGATGGCAGTGCTTGGCCACAATGGGTGGTAGGAGTGACTGAGTGTGGGTGAATAGCCATGAGTGCAGGCTATTGGTGTAGCCCTTGAACCCCCACCCTAAGTGATATTGAGGGGGTCTGCTTCTTATCTGGCACTGTCTAGGTGTTTTGCTGCATACCTGTAGGCAAACAGGGGGGCTGAGTGCTCCACGATGGTGTGGGGAGAACCAGGACAGGGTTGCAGGTTACCTTTGTTCTTCAGGGGTGCAGCCCTCTAGTCAGCATAGATTCTTTGCAGGGGCAGGGGATGGCCCATACTGACACCTTATTCTTCTTGCACAGCAGCAGACAGTAATCACACTGGTTCAGATACAACTGGCTTTATTGCACGCAGATGGTAATAACACAGTAAGCACAGAGGTATCCTTTTTCTCTCCTGTCTTCCCATAACTTTCAGAGCCCTGACTCAGGCATTTGGCCCATGTCAGGCCTGCTACACTCTCCTTCCATCTCCTGGTGAGATGGAGGAAGAGGCTCCTCGCTCCACAGGTGGAGGAGAAAGATCAACCAGGAACAACCAGGAAGAACCCCCAATTTAGGAGAGTGCCAGAATTTATAACCTGAGATTGGGGGTTGAAACCCTGTCCCTTAACAGAGCTGATTGAATACTGATTGGTGATCACTAATTTTAGATGAACCAATCTGTATCCTTCTCTCAAGCTGACACTCTCTGGTAGTTGCTAGGCCTGTCCTTGGATACCTGAAATGTATCCAAGTCTGCAATACACACACAAAGCCTAAAGAAGGAATTAACCCCTCCACTGCCTGCACCTAACAGGACTGACACTGTAAGGGCCCATGAAAAATAAGTAGCGGCCGGGAGGCTATGCTATATTGGGATGCTTTGTGGGGTGAGTTTTAAGGTTAGTCAGTATTAAAATGAGAGGTTAACACAATTTACAGGGGAAAAGATGACAAGGAGGCATGGGTGAAATCAGGTGTGTATGTCTGGGTTCATGATTTGGGGAGATCCCCAGCAGCAGGAAGGAGTAGATAAAGGATGTGAATAGAGGATTTGTGTGGGTGTTTTTTTTATTGAGGGTTAAAGAAGTTGATGGAAGAAAGGTGTATAAATAATGTGCAGTGGGGAGTGGGGAAGTTGGAGAGAACAGAGACATTCACAAAGGAGTGAGGAAACAGTAAACAGAAAAAGCAATAGGGAGGACATAATGAGATGCATGAGGGGAGACTTCCCAGGTACTGGTGGATAGAAAGAGTACAAAGAATCAAAGCGTATCGAAAGTTAAGTTCTCACAGTTGCAAAGTTATTGTGCAGAGTCCCGATTTTCCTCCAATCTTCACCTCCAAAATTAACTCTGTCACACACTTTTGATGTTACACTTTAAGTTGGGACACAGCCATATGGCTTCACAGCCATGATATTCTGTCTTAAGTACTCTGATCACATGCAATTAAATAACAATTAAGGGAGGGGTCTGCCTATCAACTCACAGAAACATACCCCAATAGTTAATTAAATCTTAATTTCTCTTGATGGCAGAAATTCAGTTCAATGAAACATACCCCAATAGTTAATTAAATCTTAATTTCTACTTGCATTTCTACCAATGTGACCTATACATACAGTAGACCTATTGGTTTTATTATTGCATATTTTCCAACTGATCTAGCTTTCCATTTAAATACCTCCACCCTGCCAAATAGTTTTTTTTAAATATTTCCTGTCAGCTTTCCTGAAATCTAAAAACTTAGTTTTGTGTGGTATTACTAAGCCTTTGTCTTAATACTACACCAAATATACAACGGGACTGGCCGATGGATAGGAATCCAGAATGTGATCCAAGTAGTGATGATTTCATATACATGGAATATAAAAACAAACAAAATACATATCGTAATATTGCAAAACTGGGATGATATTACTAAAAAACAAAAAACAAAAACAAAAAACAAAATAAACAATGCTATCTAATGGAAGCTAAAACGTGCAACAGGTGAACTGTAATGTATAAAGAGCATTTATTAAAACAACACTTTAAAAAGTATATCACTGAAATAGTGTAATTTCTCCCTATAGAACAGGTCCCACAATAGACTCCACTGCTGTAGATGAAATGCCCACTTTCCAGATGGAAAGTGGTAGTAGGCAGTTGATATGATGTGATAATGTAGGAGATCCTTAATATTGATGCTTTCTTAAAATCCTAAACAGAGTAGGGTCTTTATAATATGGATTTTGTCTACGTATTGACTTGAAGATGATGTTATTTTTCAGGATTGTTAAAGTACTTTAAAACTGTTGTACTGTGTTCAGTTTATTTATTTAAGTGTAATTAGTATTTTTATTTGATAGCATCTGCATACTTTGCTTTTATTTGCATTACACAATTTTGTTTTTGGGCCAGGTGCATAGGAAAACAATGTATTTTATTTTAAACATACATTTCAAGTTAAATATATATATTATAATGTAAAATATTTCTGCTATTTAAACCTCTAAATGATTTTGACTTCTAGGACATTTAGATTTAATATATAATTTGCATTAGTCCATACTAATTCGCTATACTTTACACACATTGTGTTAAATTACACAACATCTGCACCTGGCCTATTACGCTAGTTACTTATGATCTCTTTATTTATGCACGTGCATTCTTTAATAACACAACTAAATACATTGTTAGTCAATTTCTTAAAAATGGCAACATGAATTGATGTACTGTATTACAGAAATTACAGAAATTGTAAGTAGTGTCGTGTTTTAACTTAATTCGGCTTTTTGACAAATAATCTCCAGACTGGAAGCGTTTTTCCATATAATTCTTCGATTCTTCACTCTAGCTGTCTCACATGCACAGCAGATACTCTACTGTATACATGATCATATTTCAATCCATACATATTAAGTAAACTGTAAAAAAATTACTAGGATTAGGATTAAGTGTCATATTATAGAAAAACTGAAAAACGCAATAGTTCGAGCAGTTTGTCTTCTGCTCTCCCATTGCTCCTTAACAGTACTTTCTGACGTCTTTAAATGCTAACATTTCTACCTTTTTCTTTTTTGACTGTAAGGCTCTCAAATGTTCTAATTCACAACTTTTTTTCTCTCTTTTTTGATTCTCTGCATTCCACGTGTTTCTATGTTTTCCCCTGTTAATGCAATCACTAATTTTATTCATTTACTTCTGGTTCTTTCCATTATACTCTCTGGCTCTCCCATTTTTCTGAGCTGTAGAGTAATTGTAACTGTAAATTGCTGGAAGTCTCAAATTGCAACAGTAGGTTACAAAGAAAGGACACAGCACCCTCTGTGTGTGACAGTGACAGGGAGCTGCATGTTTATTACACATGCACTACATATTACCATGGGACATTGTACAATTTAATTTTATTATCCATTTTCTGTTTTTAGTTTATTATGCCAGAGGGTTTTTAGTGGTACAGTATTAACTTTTGGGCAACACATGAGAAGCCTGTTTTCATAAATACAGTTTACATTTATTAATTTTAATAATGTCTTACAATCAAACTTATTTTCCTTGAGAAAAACACCCTGAGTACAATTTTTTAAAATGTGCTAAATATTGGGATATAAATTCAACAGGGGGGGCTTCTTAAGCACATCCAATGAAGCAAACTAAGAAAGCATAGTTTCAAATATAGTAAGTATATATAATTGCACACCAAATTCACAGCAACAATTTTGCACTATGGCGTAGACTTATAAATATTTTCCCTACAGAGCACGACGTAAATATGCACAGACAAAAGGTTCTGTGTGTGAAAACAACCATGCATAAGTTTCATATGGGTAAAGGTGGCTAACCTTTCAGGCATATTATGACCCTTTATCAAGCCAACACTAATGCTAGAGCAACACCTGAAAATGACTCTTACCTAAGGATTGTACAGAAAGATTGGGATTCAACCGTATGCCACCTATGGTGTATTTGGCTTGATAAATGGCCATAACAGGCCCCTAATGTTACCCAACTTTACCCATATGGACATATACAGTATTATTTTCATACACACATGGCAAATTTATTGTATGTGTGTGCGTATATTATATATATATATATATATATATATATATATATATATATATATATATATATATATATATATATATATCAGCACTCAGTAGGTAAGTTTAATTTTTTTTTTATATTAACATGAACATCACAGATATATATATATATATATATATATATATATATATATATATATATATATATATATATATATATATATATATAAAAGTATACATTACCGCATAGCAGCAGAAAGGGAGACAGCACTCAGGTGAATGAAAATAAATGTATTAAATACAGCACATAACTCCAACGTTTCGATCCCACAGGGGGATCTTCCTCAGGGTGGTGCAACAGACACAGGACAGTGAGTGACTTATATACCCCAACACCCAAGTGACATAAACATCTCCACATCATCAGAAAGCATCATCATCGGGCGACAAAACAGCTGTGCATAATACAATTTAATTAGATCATGCTCCAACTCCATGTCTGTACTCCTATTGGGGAATCCAAGTCACATGATCAAACCCAAGCTGTCAGTGTCATTGCATGTAAACAAACTGATGCTGCATCAGCAGGACCGGTTTTCAAGGCAACAACATGTGTGCTCAACTCTTTAAAGGCAGCAGACACCAGTGGTTGTCATGTGTACTGCACGTGTATAGATACACCACTGCAAATGTGTATGTGCTGTAGCAGTGATGAATTTACTTCTAAACAGCACCTAAGAATAACAGATACTGGCATGCGTATATCAGTAGAATCCTATGACAGATAGAACCCGCTGTAATCCCAGTCGGGTAACCCATAATAAACCTGTCGGCGTCACATGCTGCATGGATATACATAGGTTGCTAGTTAACCCCTAGTATACTAGTACTGCTAAAGGCACAAAGTGCGATCAAATAAAGGAACATGCTGTCTGTAGAACTACATAAATATACAATATACGGACCTGCAAAAATGTGGAATAAAGAACACCCAATACACAGTGAGGGTAAAGTGAAGAGAACCGGGAGGGGAAAATGAAATCAATGGAAGAAGCTGAACGACAAGAATATACAAGCTGTAGTAAAATATACTGTATAATAAATGCCTTTTAAACTAATCATTTTGAACTACGCTGATCCATGTATACATACAGTTGATGTTGAACAGTAATAATTACAAAAAATTACAAAAAACAACCCAAGTTCATGTCCTCATTCAGGCCTTTGGGGGCCATAGAATCCAGTCTGTGAATCATCCTCGCCTCAAGCTGGAGCAAAAGCCTGTGTCTATTTCCTCCCCTGGTTGGAGTATGGGCTTGTACAATGGGCATACAACGAAAGGTGGCTAAGCTGTGCTGTTTAAGCTTAAAGTGCCTTGCCACTGGTAACAGCTTAAGATCATCAGAATTGGTGGGGTCAGCAAGGGCCTTGTGTATTGTGGAACGATGCATTGCTATTCGTTCCTTAAGCATACGCGATGTCTTGCCCACGTAAACAAGCCCACAGGGGCATTTGATAATGTAGACTACAAATTTTGAGTCACAATTGAGAAAATCCACAATTTTAATTGGATAACCTTTATGCGGATGCATAAAAGTGTTGCCCAGCATTAAATACTGGCAATTTACACAACCTCTACACTTGTGCACCCCCGGAGCTTTTGTTAGCCAGGTCGTTTTCGCTGCATATTTATCCACTGGGTCCGCCTTTATGAGGTAATCCCCCACATTCCGACCCCGCCGATAGCAAAAGAGGGGTGGGGACTCAAAATGTTTTCCGATACGTTTATCATTCGCCAAAATGTGCCAGTTTTGCTTTATACTGCGTTGTATCTGGCTTGAGGCAGTACTATATGTTGTTACTATGTGAAACCGATCATTTTCAATGGTTGTCACCGTAGGTTTCAGTAGATCACCCCTTGTTGGTAAACGTGTTTTGGCTAATGCTTGATCAATTTCTGTCCGATCGTAGCCCCTCTCTCTGAAGCGATCTGCCATTTTCTGTAAAGCTGCTTCAACATGCGTAGGATCGCATGTAATTCTCCGTACCCGGAGCATTTGTGAAAAGGGGAGTCCCCTCTTTAGAGGGGGAGGGTGATGACTCTGAGCGTCTAAGAGAGTATTCTTATCTGTGTCCTTTGTATGTATTCTAGTACACAATACATTATTTTCCTTGTATACCACGGTATCCAGGAACACTATATTAGTGGCACTGTACTGGTACGTGAAGCGTATGTTTGATGGTATGAGATTCACATAATGAATAAATTCCAACAGATCATGTTCGCCCCCACCCCACAGGAGGAACACATCATCGATGAATCTAGCATAATATAAAATAGACTCAGCGTGTGGAGAATCATGTAGAAGGTGTGTCTGCTCATATGTGTCCATATAGATATTCGCATAAGATGGGGCCATATTAGACCCCATAGCAGTTCCCATGAGTTGGAGATAGTACGTCCGTTCGAATCTGAAGTAATTCTTATGTAATATAAGATCTATGAGAGTCATAATGAACTCTGATGGAGGACCATCTCCTTGGCCGGTACTGTGTAGATGGCTCCTGACAGCTTCCATCCCCTCCTGGTGGGGGATGTTAGTGTACAAGCTTGACACGTCAAGTGTCACAAGCAGGACATCTGTTAAATCCAATGTTAGTGCTGACAGTTTAGTTATGAAGTCCGTAGTATCTTTAATATATGATGACATCTGTAGGACCATAGGCTGTAGGTGAAAATCAACAAATTGTGACAGTGGGTGGCATAGTGATGACCGCGCCGAGATTATTGGTCTACCCGGCGGTGCTATGAGAGATTTATGTACCTTAGGCAAGGTGTAGAGTACAGGCATAATCGGAAAGTCAGTGGTCAAGAATTTAGCCAAATCCTCTGAGATCCAGCCATTATTTAGTCCCATTGTGATAATTGAATCACCTCACGCTTATATACCGCTTATATACCGCTGTAGGATCTGCGGTTAGCTTATATATATACACACAGTTGTGTGAAAAAGAAAGTACACCCTCTTTCAATTCTATGATTTCACATATCAGGACATAATAACAATCATCTGTTCCTTAGCAGGTCTAAAAATTAGGTAAATACCACCTCAGATGAACAACACATAACGTATTACACCGCGTCATGATTTATTTAACAAAAATATAGCCAAAAGGGAGAATCTATGTGTGAAAAACTAAGTACAAAAGTCGAAGTTTTAGCAGTTTGCTGGTCTGGAGCATTCAGGTGTGTGTTGCGCTTTTTTGAATATTTATATATATATATATATATATATATATATATATATATATATCTGTGCGTGTGTGTTTTCTGAAGGGAAGAGGGATATTAGTCTATGCTATAGTGCAGAATTGTTATTGGGAATTATTTTTGTGTGCAATTGTTGTTTACTATAACTGCAGATAGAACCAGATACAAAGTACTTATTTTTGCTTTATATGAAACTATTTGTTTCTCTTTTTGCTTCATTGGATGTCCTGGAGAACCCCCCCCTATTGAATCTGCTATGTTTTTGTGAGTATTGATGGACACAGTCAATTCTATGTGCACCTTCTCTCAAAGGCAAACTTATATGTAGAATGTTCAAAGAATGCTGTGTAGACACTAAGTAGTTTTTATATTGTGGTAGAATTGCATTTGCATCAAAGTACACTAAGGTCTAAAGTTCAAAAGCTGTATATTTGTTGAGTGAGCTTTCTGTATGGTCTTATTGTTGGACTGCATATAATATTCCTTTCACCAAAGTAGTTTAGAGAAATGTACAGTATGGTGCAGTACATTCTCTCCACATGTACTGTACACAGTATCATAGCTATTCAAAAATGTAAGAGGCTTGAAAATGCAGAAAGCTACCTTCATTTCTAAAGATGACAGGAATTAGGCATGTCATATTTATCTTTAGAATGCTGAGTTAATTTGGCAAAATATTTTTCATTCTGTGATCCCATGGTCTAAACTTCAAAAGATAAATTGACATAATCTTTCTGGAAGGAAGTGAAGTTATAAGGCTATTTGCAGATTAGTTCCTAAATGAAATGAAGCTCAAAACAATGTTTTTTTTAATAAAAGACTGTAGCATGCAGAAAGCTTTGGCTGTCAAAAATAATCTCCTTTATGATATAATATATAATTGTGTCTCACTTTCAGTTCAAGCTGTGACAAAACCCCAAATTCAAATATTATGGCCTCCACTGATCACTGACACTAAAGTAATGTCACTTGAAAAGTATTGTTGATTTTGTATTCGCCATTCAGCAATCTCAATTGTCTATCTGCATACAGCACTGTATACACCAACATAAACAGTTTAATAGTTTAACATTTTCATTTTTTTTAAACGTCACCGTAAATGAACAATTTAGTATTCTAAAAGTGACTGAAGTCTCCAAAAGTTTGTTTTTGCAAAAGAAAGTACATTGTTTTTTATTTAAACAACCCATTAACTGCAGATACAGCATACCTTATAAATATGCTTTGTATTTCAAAGCATTGAAAAGTATATACACAATTCACTCTTCACTTGCATTATTATTAATATTACAACATATTCAAATAACCAATAGTTAATTACTGATGTCTCTATACAGTTTTCAAATAAGATAATACATTTCTTTTATATCTAAAATAAATATATGTTGGAATTGTAGTTCTGAGATTCTCATAAAAGCTGTGTGAACTATTAACTGTAGTTTTAATAGATAACCATATACAGGCATACCCCACATTAACGTACGCAATGGGACCGGAGCATGTATGTAAAGCGAAAATGTACTTAAAGTGAAGCACTACCTTTTCCCCACTTATCGATGCATTTACTGTACTGCAATCGTCATATACTTGCATAACTGATGTAAATAAGGCATTTGTAACAGGCTCTATAGTCTCCCCGCTTGCGCACACCTTCGGTACAGGTAGGGAGCCGGTATTGCTGTTCAGGACGTGCTTACTGGCGCATGCGTGAGCTGCCGTTTGCCTATTGAGCGAGATGTACTTACTCGCGAGTGTACTTAAAGTGAGTGTACTTAAACCGGGGTATGCCTGTACAGTACATTCTGAGATTATGAAATAGAATATACTGTGGCACTATTTTTGCACGTTCTAAACAAGATTAGCATAACTTACTAAGGACGTAATATGTCACCCGTGGTAATGTGGGGTTTAGATTGATTTAACCTATGGAATCTATTGTAAAGAAAATAGCAAACATTAGGGACTACTCTATTAATTGTCGCTAAAATTAATTTAGATGTAAAACTGATGCAAAGAAGAATAGCAGTTTCATGTGTCTTATGTGCCAATGCATAAAACCAATTTCAATGTGTCGGGCATCAGCTTTTTGTTTCACAGTGAAAAAAAAAAGAAATTATATGGTCAAGTTAGAGGCGGACTTTAGATGTTTGGATTTCATATCGAAATGATACATAATAATAATCTACAAGAATGCACAACTACAGATGCAGCGGCCGTTATGGGAACAAATCACAGTGCCGTTTTCGTGTGCGTTGCTGTACTCCACGTGGCATTAACGCGGCCAATCGCCCCAGGCACATGTGTTTATCGCGGTTGCTTTGTTTCAATTTTATGGATTCTGTTTCTTTGTGTGCAATGAAATGAATGAATTGTAATGTGTACAGTACTGTGCTTCTGTGCTACTGGGTCAATTTCAGTGTTTAACACTGAAATGCCATATTCTGCACCCGCGTCTTAAGGTGGGAAGGGGCGGTACGGTTGGAAGAAATCCCGTGCCATGACGTGGGTGCTCCGAGGTATACAACACGTGAAGTGTTTGATTAACGGCCGCTGCATCTGTATATTGCTCCAAAATTATACGTCAAGTTTTTCTTGGCGTAAATGACAAATACAAGTAGATGCAAACAATTCTTAATGCATTCATATCTATGAACATGACGCTCACCATACAAAGAACAAAAGTACACCAAATGTAAGAACATGAATAATGACCTACAGTATCAACATATGCTGCTGGTGATTTTAGGTATGCCATTGATTTTTGGACGCAATCTTTCAATTTGTTTTGAAAAAAAAAACACATTTTTTTATGCATAAACCCCTTTGTGTTGACCAGCTTGCATTTCTTTACTTCAAAGTGGTATTTCAGAAAACTGATATCTAATAATCCCATACTAAACCCAAGGATAAAAAGTATTAGCTACTTTTTCCTGACATTACCCAACTAACCAAAACAAAGGTTTACTATGGCTGCTATTAAAAGTCAGGGCTAATTCTAGTACTGTAGCTCCGAATTTGACATTGCTAAATCACACGTTTTGGCATGTTCACAAGAAGCGGAATGAAATGTGTAAAAAGGGGTATTCTCTATTGCACATCACATTTTCTAAACCGCTTCCATAAAAAGTGACAAGCTGCCCATTTTGCTTTAGAAACTAAATGACCTGAAGGTGATGCGAACTCTCTCCAAAACTCAGGGTCAGGAATGCACGCACATCCAGGTATATATATAAAGAAGAGAAACACACTATGAAATGCAATAAATGCAATAAAGTTTTGATAAGTGGAATTCAAAAATAGAAAGTAGACTGCTCACTCATATTTCGTGAGCAATAAGGGCTGTGCAGTTGTCAAGAGTAATCACCGTGTGTGATGATCTCGTGGTGACGTCCATCACAATAGATGATCAAATGTGTATGTATGGAGAAACATAGGGAGGAGGATCCCATACATAGAAGAGACAGGACACAAAAAATAGTGCAGAATGCTTTGACAGTAGAATCAATTAAAAAGTAATATACTCACAAACACAATATGGTATCAAGCAATGGGACCACCCTGGGTCAGGCTATGGAGAAAGACAGCACTTCCTCCTTCACTGTAGTCTACCCGCGGTGGCCATCCATAAGGGAAGTTGGTGTAATCCATTGAAGGAAGAACTCACTCTGGGCCAAATGTTCTCCAAAGTTCACCAACTGCTTGGTAGTCCTTATGTGGTTTGCGTGGTTCACCCTCAAAGTGAAATGACCAGAAGGTGATGCTAACTCCCTCCAAAAGCCTGAAATAGGGCTTTTGGTAGGAGGAGGAGGACTTCCTAACTTTATACAGGCATACCCCATTTTACATACACTAGCTTTACGTACACTCGCAAGTACGTACATTTTTTTTTAATTGCACCTTACCCTCTGTGTACGTATGCGTGCTTCGCGAGTACGGACACCAGGGGGCGGCGTGTGCGTGCTGTGGCGGTGTGCCCTCTCTTCCTCTCCCCGGCTCTTCCTTCACCTGGCTCCCCCAGCCCTTCCGTTCCCCGGCTCCCCCAGCTCTTCTGTTCCCCGGTTCATCCTCTCCCCGGCTCTTCCAATCACCTTCCCCTCTCCCTGGCTATTCCGATCACCCCCCGCCCCCCTCCCTCTTTCCCTGGCTCTTCCGGTCACTTTACCCTCTCCCTGGCTATTCCATTCACCCCCCCCCCCCCACCGGTTCTTCCCGTCATTCCCCCCCCACCCCTCCGGTTCTTCCGATTACTCCCCCCCCCACGGTTCTTCCGATCACTCCCCTGAGCCCCCCCGGTTCGTCCGATTACTCCCCCCCCCCCTCGGTTCTTCCGATCACTCCCCCGAGCCCGCTCAGAGCCGCGCTCTAGCGTGCGTGTGCCGCCTCTGACTGCCATGCTTCTGCCGCCCGCAACCTGCACGCTGCTTGAGGTAGGGAAAGAAAGGGAGGAGGGACATGCAGGGGGTGGTGTGATGTGAAGGACATGGGGGGGTGATATGAGGGACATGGGGTAGGGGGGGGTGATGTGAGGGACATCGGGGGGGGTGATGTGAGGTACATGCAGGTGGGGGGGGGTGTGAGACATGCAGGTGGGGGGTGATGTGTGAGGGACATGCAGGTGGGGGGTGATGTGAGGTACATGCAGGTGGGTGGGGGGGGATGTGAGACATGCAGGTGGGGGGTGATGTGTGAGGGAGATGCAGGTGGGGGGTGATGTGAGGTACATGCAGGTGGGGGGGGATGTGAGACATGCAGGTGGGGGGTGATGTGTGAGGGACATGCAGGTGGGGGGTGATGTGAGGTACATGCAGGTGGGGGGTGATGTGTGAGGGACATGCAGGTGGGGGGTGATGTGAGGGACATGCAAGTGGGGGGTGATGTGAGGTACATGCAGGTGGGGGGTGATGTGAGGGAGATGCAGGTGGGAAGTGATATGAGGGAGATGCAGGGGGGGTGATATGAGGGAGATGCAGGGGGGGGGGGTGATATGAGGGAGATGCAGGGGGGATGATATGAGGGAGATGCAGGGGGGGTGATATGAGGGAGATGCAGGGGGGAGATATGAGGGAGATGCAGGGGGGGATGATATGAGGGTGGTGATATGAGGGAGATGCAGGGGGGGGGGGGGGTGATATGAGGGAGATGCAGGGGGAGGTGATATGAGGGAGATGCAGGGGGAGGTGATATGAGGGAGATGCAGGGGGAGGTGATATGAGGGAGGTGATATGAGGGAGATGCAGGGGGAGGTGATATGAGGGAGATGCAGGGGAGGTGATATGAGGGAGATGCAGGGGGAGGTGATATGAGGGAGATGCAGGGGGGGTGATATGAGGGAGATGCAGGGGGGGGGGTGATATGAGGGAGATGCAGGGGGAGGTGATATGAGGGAGATGCAGGGGGGGTGATATGAGGGAGATGCAGGGGGGGGGGTGATATGAGGGAGATGCAGGGGAGGGTGATATGAGGGGTGCTGGAGGAGATATGATTTTACCCGTGCAGCCTGATTTTTTAAAAATATTTATAGGGGGAGGGGGGGTCTTTTAAAAATGTATTGAGGCGGTGTGGGTCTTTTAAAAATGTATTGGCATGGGCATTTTTAATATGTATTGGCGGGACCATTTTTAATATGTATTGGCGGGGTGGGGTTACATGTATTTAGAGGGATGGGTTTTTTTGGTATGTATTTTGTGGGGGCACTAGTAAGAAAAAATTAGCTGACATTAAAGATTTTCTTTCTATAAAGCCTACTGTATTTATTTTGGTTACAAATGCATTATTTACATTAGTTATGCATATATATGATGTCTGCAGTACAGTACATGCATCGTAAAGTGGAAAAAAAATAGTGCTTCACTTTAAGTACATTTTCACTTTACATACATGCTCCGGTCCCATTGCATATGTTAAAGCAGGGTATGCCTGTAATCTTAATTAATAGCTTCTAAACAACTCACAGTTTTTTTTCGCTACCTCAAGGCAGGCAGAAGGAGGAGGGGGAGGAAAATATTGTACTTCCTAACTTAATAGTTTCTCCACTTGTATACAGTATATGTCCCCTCAAACCTCCAAAATAAATTAGGGAGAGGTGCCTTGGCATAAAAAAGGAACATACCTAGGGTACCCTGAGAGACATGCTAATATGGAAAATTTAGACATATGAGGCTCACTTGATGTTATCAGCATATTTTAGGCACAGCTGGAGTAAATAGTGATGAAATGGGCATCTTGCAGATACTATATACTGTATACTGTAGTAATTTGTGTTGGAAAAATAACTTCCACATAACTATTTCAAAGAATAGCATGAAGTTAAGAGATTTTTAGAGAAAAGTTGTAATGATGATCTGGCAAAATGGGTCCGTGAACTGTTTGAAAAGTACAACTTGTACCAATTGATTCAAGATGTTCAAACTATTTTTAAGAGAATACAAATCAGTCAAACTTTTATGTCTTACTGTAATAAATACTTATTTACCCCAATTTCAGTGAAACTTAGAGAGATAACTTAATTTTAATAATAGTTTTAACCACAATCCTAAATGTGATACTAAACTTTACCACCTATTTGCAAAATATTGTCAACAATCATTACAAAATATACAGTATGAGTCATTAAGAGTCAAAATCTATTTCCTAGGGAAAGATTTTTTTTAAATTACAGTTTTCACGTAAAGATCGTGAATAATTTCTTGCATACTAGTGAAATAGTACTAAGCATTACTTTTAAGAACTAAAATTAAATTCATCGTTTTTAGTGATATTATATTAAACAGTCTGCAGTACTAGCTGTACATTTTTATACATTGTAACTGACATGAATGAGAATAAGGGATGTGTATTTATGCCATAAGATACATTGCTTTCCAAATTGTTCTACCAAGTACAGATGGAAAAATTTGTAAAAATTCGAGGTGCAGATTTATTTCCAAAATTCGATCAGCAGACGGATATCCGAAGGTAACAAAGATAGTAACAAATTTGGACGAATGCTCCTAAAACCACCCTCATTTTCCCTTTGCTCGATTTTGTAAAATCCATGATTGATTTCTATGTTAAATTCATTTGCAAATTTTACAAAATGTGAATCTACCCTTCCACTTCCTCACTCTGTTGTTCACATTGTAATTATGAATGGAGCAGGTTGGTGGCTGGAGGCTGGTGGCTGTGTTAGAGTGTGGGTAGGAAGGTAAGGGACTGTAGGGAATAGGCAGGCACAGGAGGTGACAAGGCAGGCAGGGAGTGGGACACCACAGGGGATAGAGATACATTATTCTTATTGGTTTTTGTGTAATGGAGAGTGGTCACTGGGACAGGAGGGGCTCTGCTGGTGCCCCCTATGTGAGACTGAGGTGGTATTTTTATTTAGGCTCGGTTAGCAGTGCAGGTAGAACAGCAAGAGCATATTCAATGTCAAATTCAAAATTATGCACATTGAAATTCGATAGCGAATGTCCAGTGGTAGAAAAAGAGAGAGAAATAGCACCTTTTTGAGACTGCGCCACGAATATCCACGACTGGAATGAACTGACCAATTCTTGGCGAATGCGCATACCGGAGAAGAATTCGCTCATCTCTAAAACCAAGAATTTTTACTACAACATTAACAGTCCAAATTGAATAGTTGTAATCTGTAGTGGCTTTTGGGCTCTCTTTCAGTAGACTCCAGCTTCCTCCTGGAATGTTTTCATTTTTACTTGTGAAGAGTTGATGTTCTCTTTGCTATCCTCAGCATGTTGACTCCTCCACCGAGGGCATAATTATACTATCATCTATTCAAATCAGCTTTAATATCCTCCATATTAGTCTTTCTATGTGTAACCATGCCCTGTCTGGCTACTATTCTAACCTGTCTTGACATCTAATTCCTTGTAACAACAGGCAGTGTTAGGACCAATCATGGGGTTTCCCCCACTCAGGCAGTAACCTTGAGTGACAGGGGAGGAGGTGGAATCAGGTCTGTGTTCTACCCAATCCTGGGTTAAGACCTGGTACCCTCCCCCTACTGTACTCAAGGGGGTTGAATCTCCAAATTGTTAGTTGGTCTCTACCGTGAGAGAGACAAGGTATCACACTGGGATGCCATGCACTGGCAGGCCCAGGTTCTCTTCCCGTCGGGGGAGATTGAGTGATTACCTGTTCCCCATGTCCTGCTAGAGGGCTAGGGAAGAGCTAGAACTGCTGCAGGGGCCCTTGACCTGTAGTGAAAGGTCCAGGGACTATCTGAAGTTTGAGAGACCAGAGCTGTGACTGCATTGGGCAGAATTGCCAACAGAGAGTGCTGAGCAGAAGACTAAACCAGTTTTGTTAACATGTTCTTGTATAGCACTGCTAGTTTTATGTAGCGCTTTACAGAGACATTTTTCAGGCGCAGGTCCTTGTGGTGCTTACAATCTATGTTTTGGTGCCTGAGGCACAAGTAGATAAAGTGACTTGCCCAAGGTCACAAGGAGCTGGCACCGGGAATTGAACCAGACTCTCCTGCTTCAAACTCAGTGCCAGTCATTGTCTTTATCCACTGAGCCACTCCTTCTCCCAGCCGCTCTGTCTCCCATTCCTGTTATATATACCTTCTGCCTGGTGTGTAATCTTCCCTGGGTGAGAGTAGTCTGTTCTACTGTGGGAGATTACTTCATACATCTGGATCCTACAGCAGATGGAGGTGCTGAGTACCATGGAGTAAATGTTGGGTATGTACCCCAGAAGTCTGTTCTGCAGTTCTCACAAACATCGGTGGACACCTCAGCCTCTTGTGAGCCAACAGGTAGCATGCACCATACATCTGGTAACAGGGGAATCTCCATTAGGGTGGGGGAAGTACTGTTACATATATTTCTTCCTTTTTATTTAATCTGTATTTGCTCTGTATTAACTAAACCACCTGCTTGCCCACATGTGTACCAATGATACTAGTCTTAAAGTAATGTCCTACTTTAATGTGGGTAGACTGCTGATCGGAGAGGATTGGATCCTGATGGGAGAGGGTCTAAGAAAATATTGTGATAAAAAAATGCAGCAGTATATTCAAGAGTATATAAGCCACATAAGGTATGGAGAAGAGAAGCAATGCAATGAAATAAGTATAACATCATAAAATAAATTAGGAAACTAAAATAATCTAACAGAAAAGTCTAAAATAATAAAAAATGGTATGGCAAGAAACACCACAAGTTTTGAACTACACTGTAAAGATTTACACTTGTATGTTCTGGTTCCAAAAGACTTTTAATTTGTAAAAATGTTAGGAGTTTTGGTTTTACATTTTGTCCTGGAATGGAACTTATGTACTGTAAGGTACTGATAGGTTCTGATGTCCCAACACAGTCATGTTCATCTCTAGTTTATAGTACTGTTTACCCCCAGTTCTTCCCTTTCATATCCCGATAATCAGCTGCCACCAAAAAAATAAACTTTAGCTTGTTCCTAGACCATGTTTAACATAACTAGTATTTCAAGGATCAGATTGTTTGTAGTCTGGTAATTTAGGTAAAATAAACCTACACTACAGCAGGTTGCGGATTTCTAGATAAATTCTACACACATTTTATTTGAAGTGTGTGCTAGAACACTAAACAGGTACAAACAATGCAAGATGAGGATCCAAGTAAATATATATTTTTGTATACAGTACTTTGACTTTTAAAACAAAGCTATTCCTGGCTAATATTTAAGAAAGCAATATTTTTAAAGAATTGCTTTGGACACATTATATATCTCTTCTACATGTATCACTAATATTACATTTGTGCAGATATGCAAACATTTAGTTGACCATATACAGTACTGTTTGTCTTAAGTTTCCTCTTCTGGATTATAAAGTAAGGAAAAGTAAAGTCTTAACTCAGACGGACGCTTGGTGACCTGTGTGAAATGAGTTAGTGTTTCTGGATGATAGGTTCTTGCTTCATTAATAAGACAATTGACAGAAATTGGCACCACAGTGTGAGTAATTTCAGAGAAAGGCCAAAGATTGATGTCGATAGGAACTGAATCATCCTAATACAGTAGCTAGAGAAGCAGACTTAACTTATTCAATTGCCAGATATCTCAGAGTTATACCAGTATCATCATTCACATTTTCAGGGGGGAAAATTATTTCAGTACAAGAAAGAACAAGATGTACAATTTCCTCTTCATGGAAGAAGCAATCAGTCAGTCTTGATTAAGAATGTTTTTTGCAGGTAATTAAACTTTAAGCCCCTTTCCTTGTCATATCTGATGTACAATATATTTTGGGAAAAGCAAGTGACTTAATTTCCAGAATACTTTATGTGATCCTGTTTAAAATCCAATACACTTTTAGAGAGTTTGAACGACAGTACTCGAATGCTAAAAACACAATTCTGTTGACAGTGGCTATCCATTTGTTAGTTTCCCCGAGCTAATTCAGAAATGCAGTTTGGACTTTTCCCAGTGATTTATTTTCCCTGATGGTGCTATGGTGGTATGTTAGGGCTTCATGAGAAAGGTTGAAGTGACACCTGTAGCAACTACGGTAGCTCTTATATACTGTAAAAAAAAAAAAATTTTTAATAAGAACTATCATAGGGAAAGTCTGAACTAAACTGAACTATCTGGACCCAGCATTGCCCTCATAACCTTTTACTGAGGGACTCCAAAAACTGCCATAATCCTCTAGCCCTTTCTGGAAACTTTTAGGGAAACGAGGGGTAACATACTTATGAGGGAGGCTTCGTTATTCCCTCTACTGAGATATAAGGGTCTATTCTGGTAGTTTGATGAGTTTGCTTCTACATCGCAAGGTTTGGCATGTTCCCGTCAAACGGTTTGTCATTTGAGTTATGACCATATTCAGAAAGAATCTGAACCCCTCTCCAACCATGCAGCGGGAAAATGCCAAAACCATACGGTGTACAGTAGCAGCAAAGTCATATGAGATTTTTTTCTAAGTTCTCCCGCCTATGATTTTCTTGCAATCTGAGCTGTATAGGGAGAGTAGCCCCTCCATGCACAGCTCTCGCAGGCGATCGCAGTGTTTTATTAACATTTTAATACTACTGTGTGTGTGAGCATTGGGTCTCCGGAGCAGAACCGCATTGATTTCAGGTCCGGGGACCCCCTGCTTCCCGAGATACAGGCCTCGATATGGGGTGCCGATATCTCCTATGAATTTAAATGTCCCGGTCCCGTGACGTGGGACATTTAAATGTAACACCCCTATCCCCCCCACTAAGGGACATTTGCTGGTATATAGGATTGTGGTGCTCATCTGTCTGTTCTCAGGAAGCTGAGTCTTTGCAATGGTAGTTGTCTTTGTGTTAAATGATTGCCTTTGTTGGTGCAGCACATCCATCTGTAGGGCTCTTGCCATAGACAGGGTTCATCCCAACAGGAACCTCCTTAGCGTAGAGTAAAGATTCTGGATGTCAGTAGAAGAACAACAGGTTTATTGGCATAACTGCAGTTACAGCATAGGTCCCTCTCTGCATGGCTCCCAGCCCAGGGGTATCATCACTTCCCTTGGCAGGATAGGACTAGGCATTCCAAGGGCTTTATCCCTCACCCATGAGGGGCAAGGCAGGAACTCACTCCATGGTGGAACACTCTCTCCCTCTGGAGCATAACACTCCCTAAGGAGAACTCTTACACTCAACTAGCTCCAACTAACTTAAAGGAAGGGCCCCCACCTCCTATACCTGAGGAGGGGTTTATCCCTCTGCCCCAGTATCTGGGCAGTTCTAGATGACTCACAGGCATCACCCCACTATCCATGTGACCCAGTTAGTAACCTCACAGGCAGATGAGACCTGTAACTGGAAACAAAGGGCCTCATGCAGTAATCAGCGATAAGCCACTTATCACCAAAAAGGCTACAGCGAATTAGTAAGCGCCGATAACATCAACAATAAGAGAAAATTCTGCTGTTTTTTTTGCTGAAAACAAAAAATCACCAAACATGCGGCGATAAGCCACTTTTTACCAGCTTTTCAAACTAGTGCTATTCTAGTAGCTACGATTACCTTATCGATGGTAATCACCGCTTTAGAATTGAGGTTTTCACTCAAAATCGTCCCGCCAGGAAATGTTGGCAAGAAGGTGGTTAGACACTGTCGCTAAGCGGCGAGACGGGACTTAGAAAAAAAAATGAATTTCTGTTCTGTTCTGTTTTAAGCATGGAGTCTATGGAGCTGAGACATATTACTTTATATTTGTATTTCTGTGGTCTTGAAAAGTACGGAAAAAAATGGAGAGTGAACTCCTATGTTCCATATGCTAAACAATCATATGTTGAGGTATACAATCACTGTCCAGGTAGAGCCAAGGATTGGAGTCTCCAAGCAGATATAAAGTATAAAGTGCATGTGATATAAACGTGGGGTGGTGTTATTAGTATGAAAAAATCAGTCGGAGGTTAATGAGCAAATGTGGACAAGGGGCACAGAAAAAATGACCACCGTCAAACCAACTGTGACCCATATAAGTCCCAATAATGCTAACCTTACCGACTGGTATCAAATACCACCCCTTCCAGCCAGGTAGAGACTTGATGACGTGCCCCGTGATGAGCCATAAACAGCTACCGGGTATGCCGTGGCTGGGGAAAACACGTGTATGGCGTTCCTGAGGGAGACGTCTGCTGATGGTACCGCTACTCCGCTGTAGGCTTGCGAGCCCACCCCTCACCTCACCGGTGTAGTTGGTACGGGAGCTGTGCCTCTGCAACCGGCTGTGCTGGTCTGGGAGCCCACGTGATGGTGCGTGCGCGCGCACAGATCTTCCTGGGGCCGCACCGAGAAGCAATCAGCTGTGCTGAGACCGGGGATCGGTGTGCGGTGTCCTCCGGCGTCTAACAACTGGATACCGCCCTCCGTGGATGGATTTCACCTGCTGCAACTGGAGACGCCTGTGTGCTCCATTCAAAAAACGTAGCATAGAATGTAGAAAGGAAGGAATGGTCACTACTTCCTAGAGCACCAAACACAAGCGTAGTGAATTAAAAGTTCTTTATTGCAAAAAGCTGGACATCATGATAAAGTCCCTTGCACGGGATGAAACGCGTCAGAGCTTTTCTCATGATGTCCAGTTTTTTGCAATAAAGAACTTTTAATTCACTACGCTTGTGTTTGGTGCTCTAGGAAGTAGTGACCATTCCTTCCTTTCTACAGTCTTGAAAAGTACGAGTTGTAATAAATATAACCATTTACCTTATAGTATCAACGCACACGTTATGTATGTTTTAAGATATGACTTGTTGATGTTATGATTATATTCAGGGTACATCAATGTTTCAGTTCAATAGAATCACAGGATAGTCCTATCGTAACCTCTTAAAGGTACAGTTCATACAATATCAAACATGATTGTAAAGAATAATACATAATTTATGTGCTATGACAAAAGTGTTTGTAATAACACAAATAAGCATGCCAGACATTTTGTATGTAATTTTTCAATGTTTATAATGCCTAAAACATTATCACAGTTACATCCCCTTCCTCTTCTTATTGGTTTGGCCTCTTCATCCCCGGCCTCTCTCTAGCAGGGTACCAATTGTATCTAGTAACTGCCCAGTTATATTATCTACCTGGACTAAATTTCCCACAATGCTTTCGAGTAAAATATTTTAATAACCTGACCAATCGAACGAGTACAGGAGAATTATACATCTGCAATGTTTCTAATCACTTGTATTGTATTGTATGTCTTTATTTATATAGCGCCATAAATATACATAGCGCTTCACAGTAGTAATACATGTTGTAATCATATAAATAACAAATAATATAAATAACAGGTCATGGGAATAAGTGCTTCAGACATAAGAGTAACATGAAGGAAGAGGAGTCACTGCTCCGAGGAGCTTACAATCTAAACTTGTCAGTGTGCAGATACAATGATTCAATGATTTAGTACCAATTATACTTAACCGCAAATTGCCACAACTATTGCTGACTGTTGCTTATGTGACAATTAGAGGCATTATCAACATCTGTTTTTCTTTGGCTAACCAAGGTATATGAATAGTTATGTCACATCTTAAAAAAAAATCAGGTTTGAATGATTTGGGATTGCTAATGAACACATATGTATTGTTTAGAAACACACATGGAGGCAATTACTTAAAAAAAATTTGATTAACACCTTTCATTTATTGAAGTCACGTGCCATAATAACATAGCTATTTAAGGGAAGCCAATTGAACAATTACTTCATGAGTGAGATTGTGGATTCAGAGATGGAGATAGAGTTGAGACAAATTATGATGAGAAGGAGAAGCCTGGCTTTGGAAGAGAGACAGAGGAGAGGAGGGGACAGGATAGGAGAGGGAGAGTAGAGAAGAGAAGAATAGAGGGATAGGAGAGGGAGAGGAGAGAGGAGAGGTGGTGCCCCATCCACGCCTATACCGTGAACGCACACTTTTGGAGGGGCTTACGGATGATGAAATTATTAGCAGATATCGCTTGAGTTCAACAGCAATCTTTGCTCTTTATGCAGAGTTAAGAGAAGATTTAGATTTCGTAACAGGCAGAGGTCATGCAGTCCTTGGCCTTGTTAAAATGCTGTGCTCATTACATTTTCTTTATTCTGCGTCTTTTCAGACAACGGCGGGCATAGTAGGCAGGGTATCGCAGTCGTCATTTTCACTGGCCTTTAGCCAGTTTTTATGCGTTAGGAATTATATTCATTTTAATAGAAAGCAGACAGAGTGACTGGAACTCAGGAATGGCTTTTATACCATAGCCGGGCTACCATGCGTTATGGGTGCAATTGATTGCACCCATGTTACTTTGATCCCACCTAGTCTGAATGAGTATGCGTACCGTAACCGAAAACACTTTCACTCCATCAATGTGCAGGTGGTATGTGATGCCAATATGTAGATTCTTAATGTGGTAGCCAGATTCTTGGGTTCCAACCATGATTCCTCTATTCTGAGAAACTCATAAGTCTTCCATGCATTTGAAACGGGTCATTTTGGACATGGTTGGCTGGTGGGTGAGTAAATATAATATAATTAAGTGGTAAATTCATGTATGTTTTATGTATATGTATTTGAGATTGAAAAGTCATATTATTATGACATATATAGTGTTTCATATGCTCACGTCTATATTAATAAATACTTGAACCTGCATGTTATAATCTGAAAAACATTGTTTAGAATACAAATGTCCATGGGAAGGGATTGTATCACATGTTTAGAGACACACACACACATACAAACACACATTATACAGACAATGGAGCAGTTACAACTATGTCAAACATATGCTTAAACATTTTTAGAGACAACATAGATAACATTACATAATGGCAATAATGATTGACTACACTAGGGATGTGTAAGTGAATAGAATACAATTATGTACTAATGTCTCAAAAACACATATCTGCATGTTTTGTGAGCTTCTCATAATTGAATAAACACCTCAGATCTGATATAACGTTTTTATTTTTAATCTATGTAATGTTTTTTCTCAAAAAACAATATATATTTTTTTACATTAGTATATTGTGCAATGTGTAATATTAATTTATAATGCTGGAGGTGATACAGGATCCGACCATGGCTCTTAACCCACTGGCTAACTCTCAAACTCCTGCAGAGGAGCGATATAATGCGGCACACATGTCCACTCGATCGGTTATAGAGTGGATATTTGGACTGTTGAAAGTTGTTTCAGATGTCTTGATAGATCTGGTGGTGCCCTACAGTACAAGCCTGAAAAGTTGTCTGACATAGTGATTTGTTGCTGCATTCTGCACAATATTGCACTGCGACACAATCTTCCAGGCAACATACAAGAAGGTCTCAAAGAGGACCCTCCTGTCCATGCTGCAGGGGATCATGAGCAGACAACCAGTGGGTGGAGACATGTCGGAATGTGATCACTACCTATTTCTCTGGTAAGCAACAATGTATCTGTTAATAATAATATATACTGTCCTTTGTGTTTATTATAATTACATGTGTAACATTTTTATGTAACATGTCCACATCTTCTATGTAAAAGCTCTGCTATGTGTATAAGCACATCTGGCTATAGTATGTTAAGCTGAAACACCTTTTTTATCAAGTATAGTAACTATTTGTATCATGTGTTTATGAGGGGACAATGTTGTGCATGTACAAATGTAATAATAAAGATTGTTTGATGTGTATGTGTGAATTTCATGTGATCTGTATGTCAGATGAATAATATTTAACACTTCATATGTGAAGTCATCTTACAAAAGAGAGGGACATAAAAGTATAGCATATATATATATATTTGATAACATGATTTACACCTTTTTTTAAACTCTCTTAATAAAAACAAATTAATTGTATATGTACCTCTAAATAATATACAGAATCAAGAACTGTAAATTAATCAGATATATGTTCCTTCTCAATAAGAAATGCCGGTATTCTTGTTGACAAAAAAGAACATGCAAGTCCCTTTTTCTGATATGCTGATCAACACGGGCATAGACTGTTACAGGTATTGTATGACGAGTATAATGTATTTACATTTCTTACTTAAAATACATTTGTGTTGCTACAGTCCATTAGTTTTGTGTGTCCGTGCTCTTGGGGTGGGGGAGGGAGGTTGGCCACTGTCTCGCATTGTTATTTCAGACATTGGATTACTTGTCTGCATGAGCAGCTTCCAGCGTAAAATCACGCGCATGCGCTACAGCCCACAACACAATTGATTCACAACGTCACTTGCATTGAACAATATTACAATTGTTGTACATTGATTTTATATGCTTATTATTAACTAATATAAATCTTATAAATGTTGAACAATATTCTCTTTCAGGATGTTTGACATCATGTTAATCAATATCTTCTTTGTAACCAAGAGGTTGCAGTGTTAAAAGAATGAGTATGAAAAGTTCAAAGTTAATTTGTTAAGACAAACCCATTCTATTTTGTAGTCCATGTGTAATTACTCATAATTACATATGAACAATAGGAATACGATTATTGTTTTGAATTTTACCTAATAAGATGGAATAGAGGAAATGTGTTTAAACAAAATAATGGAGCATATGAGTACATTGTAAACATTAACATACATATATATATATATATATATATATATATATATATATATATATATATATATATATATATATTTATATACTGTAATTGTGTATGCATACATGTAAACTTTATTATACAATGTCTTAAGCAATGTCTTAACAAATATTTTATTTTTTAGCATCCTTCACGTTTGACATTTTATGTTGTGACATGAGATGTGTGTACATTACTTTATATAATGTATTTTCATTTGGCTAATTTTACAAATGACAGGTGTTTGTTTGTTCAAAACATTTTAACATAGTAATCATCCTTCCGTAAATCTAGAAATATTATTTAGGGTATGGATATATTACAAAATATAAGCAACATTTCTCTAAACACCTAGTACTGTTTTAATCCAAAACATTACATATAATTGGTATATTTTATGTCACCAAATATATTTATTCATACAATATTTTTGAAATATAGCTACTGAAAAATGTGTTCACATTTCTCTTGATATACATACTCAGTGCATTAATAAGATATTTATTTGTAATTTTAGCAAAATATTATGTCACACTCAACTACATATTAGCATAGCTATGTAGGAATATATAAATAACTATTAGTACATATTTTTTTAAATTACGTTTATTATGTAATATTGATTAAAAATGTAATCAATAGCGGAAATAAGCATCAATGTCTAAGTCATCTCTACAGTGTTTGCAAGAATTTTAAATAATTTGTTTGAAGTTGTTCTTTTAGACACGGCAAATCATATGTTAGGACAGTCGATGTCAAAAGTAGATATCTAAAGATAAATAACATATTCATAAAATGTTGTACAAAAAAAATGCTTATTTAAGCAGGTGTGCGCTGTAATATTATGCATCTATTATTTTAGAGGTTAACGCTGAAGGTAGACATATGCTTAGACAACCTTGCAATGTCAACAATTGAACATTGTAATATGTGTTACAAAATGGTGCTCGTCTTTATCTGGCTCTTAGCGTCTTTCACTGTGGCCATCATTATGTCCGCACGCAAGCTTTCTTGCGCGTGCCCGTGAGCTGGGCATCTTAATGCAGCTTCGTTGCATGACCACGTAGCCACATCACATGAGAACGCTACATCGATATTATTACATGCTGAATAGTAAGCAATCGATTTTAGGTGAATGAATCGATACATAATGTAGCTAATCACTTGTCATTGTGCAGATTGTATTGATACACATATATAATGTAATATATAAAATTTTATTTTTCACGCTGAATATTAAAATGCAGATTTACATATATGTGTTCTAATATTTGCTATGCTATACTTCATCGTGTGTGTGTGTAGTTTAGCGCATGCGTGGTGGATATTATGCAGATCATGCTCACATATGTAATAAAGTACTTCTGAAGAATGTAATTAAGCCATATTACATGATATTTATCTTTTATTGTAGAAGTAAACAAGGTCCTTGCTGTTATCTATTGTTCATGGCAGGCAGATCCGGTTCATCCATGGTTTAGTCAATCACGGGATCCTGATGCATATACATCTCGTTGCCAGCATTGTTTTGTTCGGCCGCATCTTTTCTGCCCAGTTCGCAGGCTGAGCCAGGTACGCATCTTGGCTAATATTTTCCCATGCACACTGGTATTGGACAGGGAAGTTTTGCACAGTCTCATAGTAGTTTGCTTTGTATTGCCAATCATATTGTATGAGGCACTGTGCTGGCGTATGATACGAGACACGATTCTGTGAACGTCGATTCTTACGTGAATAACTGAAGAAATAACTATTTCTCAACAGATATGTGTCATGATCGAATATAAGCTCACACATTTGGGGAGCTTCCCAGGAATGGGTACCTCTGTCCAGGACATTATTTCATTTGAATAAAGCATTCATGAATGGATAAATTGTGTTTAACGGAATTATTCCAATCCTTTGAGTGAGTTGTTTCTTTGTAATATGGGTATTTCTCCATGATATATTCATATATTTCACGAACTGTAGCTCTCTTATAGTCCTAAAATATCATATATGTATATGTTTCAAATGGGTGTCTCATCATTGAAGATGCCCCTGCCATGTCTAATACTATGAAGATCTTGGTTGAAAATGAATCCCTGAAAGCATGTGGCATTAGCTAAAAAAATTGCAACTTTTAATCAATGTGATGTAATTCTGAAGGTCAAAATACAAAAGAGAATGTGTATGTATTTTAGGCTCCCACATGCAGGTGCATAAAGTAACTGGATGAGAACATTGTTGACATTTAAAAATGTATTCATTGCGACACCTTGATGATCTGAAAAAGTGTTATAATTATTATGCCACATCACCACAAAGTTACTGTTTTTATTTCATGGTCACTATTGTTGCGTGTGAATGAAGCGCTATGTATATGTATGTGTATATATATATATATATATATATATATATATATATATATATATAGAGGTATCAGTACCGTGTTAGCCGAGCTTCAATAATCAAAAAATAAATAGATGATACCGTTCTGTGGCTAACGAAATGCTTTTATTTGTGCGAGCTTTCGAGATATATATATAAGTTTTTTTTTTTTTTAACAATATTAATGTTATAATTCAAATAAGTAAATAAGAATTGTATACAGTGCTTTCTAAATTAACTAATTACACATACTGTCAGAACATACATTAAAAACAACAGTACCTCATGTCTACTTAAGCTGCATTGTGAATTATTGGAAAAAAATATATCTTCTTCTTTCTTGAAATCACATAACACAGTGTTTCTAGCTAGTAATTGGACATGTTCAATACATACTTTAAATGTATAGCCCCCTTACATGCACTGTATGTAATATAATGTTAGTTTAGTTTATCACTAACATGTATTTTAAAATTTGTAAGTAAATATTTGACAAACATTAGTGCACTTATTTGACCATTGAAAATAGAACGAACATGTACTCCCTGGTGCTATATGTATGAAAGGACATAAATTGAAAATGTAATTTATAACTGTACACTTACAGATGCAGCGGTCGTTATTCAAAGAAATTACGGAGCCATTTTCGTGTGCTCTGCTGTATTACACGTGGCATTAATGCGGCCAATAGCCCCAGGCACCTGTGTTTATCGCGGTTGCTTTGTTTGAATTTCATGGATTCTGTTTCTTTGTGTGCAATGAAATGAATGAATTGTAATGTGTACAGTATTGTGCTACTGTGCTACTGTGTCAATTTCAGGTGTTTAAAAACCAGAACACTAAAATGCAATTTTCTGCCCTCGCCTGTACTCACGTCTAAAGGTGATACGGTTGGACGAAATCCTGCGCCATGACTTGGGTATTCCGAGGTATACAACGCGTGTAGTGTTCGAATAATAGCTCCTGCATCTGTACATTGGATTTAAAGTACACAATGAATGAATCTATATGTATTTTACAAAGAACAATAACTACAAAGAAGTTACATTTTCGAACATGTTTTTATTTTTTGGTTAACAGCATTTGCAATCTAGTCACTGGCTTGTTGCTTTGTGTGTCTTGGGAACATGTTCTCCCTCTGCCATGAACATTAGAACTTCTAGGCTGCCCACTTGCTGTTGTCACTGACATAATGGCAGATGGATGTGGTGTTTGCCTTTCTATCGGTGGCTGTGGCAAGGGTGGTGTTTGCCTTTGTATCGGTGGCTGTGGTATGGGTGGTGTTTGCCTTTTGTTTAGGTAGTTGTGTCAAGGGTGGTGTTTGCCTTTCTATTGGTAGCTGTGCCAAGGGTGGAGTGACTGGCATGCGGTGGATGTGGTTGTGGCAAGTGTGGACTTAGTGGCATTATGCGAGCTGGCTGTGGCAATGGTGCATGAGAAATTGTATCTGTTGTCTTCATTGTGTTTTTTACTAAACGATTCTTCTAAGTAAAGGATTGTGTACACCAGTATTTTGGAACTCATTTTCTCTTCTGTGTTGTACATCTTTTAGTTTTTGCAGGTGTCTTTGCAATGAGTGCTTGTTGGGATAACCTTTGACAGCGATGCTTCAATGACTGTTGGAGACGATAATTGCCATAATCTTTGTGGAGACGCTTCACTAACTGTTTTTGAAGAATATGGTAGAGATGTCTCTGCTGAAAAAACTGCACAATCTAATGATCCAACTTCTGAGGAGGGAAGAAAAAGCATACTTCCGATGCAATTGCAGAGGCCCGAATCTCATTTTGTTTCAGTAAACTTGCAGCAATAGATTGCATCAAGGTATTGTGAATGTGAAATTCAGCAGTATTCAGTAGCAAGATTTCTTTTACATTTGTGATTTCACCATTTTTTCATGAATACTCTTCAATTGTTGAAGATGGGATATTTGGCTTTGCAATAAACAAGCTACAGATTGCACGATTCAGGCGAAATGGGCACTATCACGATGTGCGGTAGCAGGTTGGTGAAGGCTTAATCCCAGACGCTCAACATCCGTATCGAAAGACATACACAGTGAACCTCAAGATGTGTTTTGGTTGCTACTGGTTTTAATTAATGTGTTGCCTAGTGGTTGTATGAATTAATTGTTGTGTTGGTTACGGCTTTTATGTATTAAATGCATTTTTTGGCTAGTGGTATGATTTATGTAATTGATTGCATAGTGGTTTTAATTATTTTATTGAATGCCTAGTGATTTTATTTATTTAATTGATTGGCTAGTGGTTTTATTTAGTTAATTACTTTGTTGGCTAGTGCTTTTATTTTTTGTTTCTGTGTGTTTAGGTGCTGGTTGTATCTGTTTTATTCTTGTGTATTTTTGACATTTATGCTTTTGTATTAGCGTGACCATTGAATGCTATAGTAGCTTATCATGCCCATATTATATAGGTATGATGTATTTCTATGCCACTCAATCAGTACAGGATGGGTATACTGGGTCCGAGGTGGGTGGTTAGGCCTCCCAGGTTGGTAGAGGGGCAAGTTAAGGCCTCAATTACTATAGCGGATATTAACCACTAAGGTGATTAAGGGGTTAGGGGCCATTAGATTGCATTGTTTTATGCATTGATGCTGGCATCTGAGGACATGGCCCTGCAGTATGCTGATGATAATGCCCTTCATGTTGTCAGGGGTACTGTAAGTAGAATAGTTTTTATTTACTTTATTTATGCTGGCTGGCTAATGCTGTGTTTAATAATGTGGCAAATAATCTATTATTCATATTTGGATAATAGTTATTATGCACATTACTGTACTGTATGTGTTGGGTGAGAGGGAGGTGTACTTATTGAAATGTAAAGAGAACGGGTGATGGCTGCTATGCATGTGCTCGAATAGTGTACAGATTGCGTGGATATAGTGATGGTATATTGAAGATGATAGGGACAGAAATGTAAAGTCTAGGAGGATCTATAGCCATGTGGTGCAGGCATGAATGGTTGATACATAGATTATCCAGGTCACTTGTATACAGGATAGAATGTAGCCAGCATTGAAAAGTAAGGTGTCAGAATTATGTCTCTGAAGTGTCTCCACCGGGAGCCGTGTGAATATTGTCCCGCCTCTCTGTTAAGGACACAATAACACGAAATAAGCTATAATTAGCTCTGTGCTGTTCAAAGTTCAAAAAACGGTATATACAGAGACGTGCTCACCTAATCAAGCGTGGCGTAAGGATCACAACTACCAAACTCCCACACGAGCTGTACCGCTGATTCTTGTGTGCTTGGAATGTGCTACCGTCACCAGGACCGTCTGTATAGCTGTGATATCAGAAATGGCGATGCTCCCCCGCAAGGATTCCTCCCGGGTCTCCGCTGTCTCGTAGGCAAATCCAGCTAGTGTCTCTGCACCACACAGCTACAATATAGCAAATAAAGTCCATTAAATATACCAGGATGGTATACTCACTTCTTGATCGTCTGTCCCCAAAGCATGCTTCCAAACTGATGATCAATAGAGATGAAAAAGAAGAGAAGAATGGGCACCGCTGGTGTAGAAATGAGGTAGGCAGTAGGTATAAGATTAAAATTCATTATTTAGGCATAATGGCCAAAAAATTAAAAAGTAGCACAAAAAATTCTCTGACGCGTTTCCCGCTTCGTTGGGTGCTTCATCAAAGATAAAGCACCGAGGCGGGAAACGCGTCAGAGGATTTTTTGTGCTAATTTTTAATTTTTTGGCCATTATGCCTAAATAAAGAAATGTAATCTTATACCTACTGCCTGCCTCATTTCTACACCAGCGGTGCCCATTCTTCTCTTCTATTTTTCAACTTTATTGAAATGTAGGCCATGTTTTTGTTTTTCTAAGTACATGAATGGTACCGCAGGCCAGCGGGGACCATACGGGGACCCCGGTGGGGCCCCCGGACATCCTCAGGGACCACTCGAGGGCCCCCAGACACCTGTTGGAACCTCTTGAGTGACCACAGACACATGTGGGAACCATCCAAGAGCCCCCTTACCCTCATGGGGATGACCCGGGGACCCCCAGCGACCCATGGGGACCACCCGTGGACCCTGTTGAGGCCCACAGACACTCATGAGGATCACCTGGAGGTCCACGGAGCCTAGCGATTTTATTTAATGATGTGTTTTGGTGGCTACTGGTTTTAATTAATGTGCTGCCTAGTGGTTGTATGAATTAATTGTTATGTTGGTTACTGCTTTTATGTATTAAATGCATTTTTTGGCTAGTGGTATGATTTATGTAATTGATTGCATAGTGGTTTTAATTATTTTATTGAATGCCTAGTGATTTTATTTATTTAATTGATTGGCTAGTGGTTTTATTTAGTTAATTACTTTGTTGGCTAGTGCTTTTAATTTTTGTTTCTGGGTGTTTAGGTGCTGGTTGTATCTGTTTTATTCTTGTGTATTTTTGACATTTATGCTTTTGTATTAGTGTGACCATTGAATGCTATAGTAGCTTATCATGCCCAATATATATAGGTATGATGTATTTCTATGCCACTCAATCAGTACAGGGTGGGTATACTGGGTCCGAGGTGGGTGGTTAGGCCTCCCAGGTTGGTAGAGCGGCAGGTTAACCCCTCAATTACTATAGCGGATATTAACCACTAAGGTGATTAAGGGGTTAGGGGCCATTAGATTGTATTGTTTTATGCATTGATGCTGGCATCAAAGGACATGGCCCTGCAGTATGCTGATGATAATGCCCTTCATGTTGTCAGGGGTACTGTAAGTAGAACAGTTTTTATTTACTTTATTTATGCTGGCTGGCTAATGCTGTGTTTAATAATGGGCAAATAATCTATTATTCATATTTGGATAATAGTTATTTTGCACATTACTGTACTGTATGTGTTGGGTGAGAGGGAGGTGTACTTATTGAAATGTAAAGAGAACGGGAGATGGCTCCCATGCGTGTTCTCGAATAGTGTACAGATTGCGTGGATATAGTGATGGTATATTGAAGATGATAGGGACAGAAATGTAAAGTCTGTGAGGATCTATAGCCATGTGGTGCAGGCATGAATGGTTGATACATAGATTATCCAGGTCACTTGTATACAGGATAGAATGCAGCCAGCATTGAAAAGTAAGGCGTCAGAACTATGTCTCTGAAGTGTCTCCGCCGGGAGCCGTGTGAATATTGTCCCGCCTCTTTGTTAAGAACACAACAACACGAAATAAGCTATAATTAGCTCTGTGCTGTTCAAAGTTCAAAAAACGGTATATACAGAGACGTGCTCACCTAATCAAGCGTGGCGTAAGGATCACAACTACCAAACTCCCACACGAGCTGTACCGCTGATTCCTGTGTGCTTGGAATGTGCTACAGTCACCAGGACTGTCTGTATAGCTGTGATATCAGAAATGGCGACGCTCCCCCGCAAGGATTCCTCCCGGGTCTCCGCTGTCTCGTAGGCAAATCCAGATAGTTTCTCTGCACCACACAGCTACAATATAGCAAATAAAGTCCATTAAATATACCAGGAGGGTATACTCACTTCTTAATCGTCTGTCCCCAAAGCATGCTTCCAAACTGATGATCAATAGAGATGAAAAAGAAGAGAAGAATGGGCACCGCTGGTGTAGAAATGAGGTAGGCAGTAGGTATAAGATTACATTTCATTATTTAGGCATAATGGCCAAAAAATTAAAAAGTAGCACAAAAAATCCTCTGACGCGTTTCCCGCTTCGTTGGGTGCTTCATCAAAGATAAAGCACCGAGGCGGGAAACGCGTCAGAGGATTTTTTGTGCTAATTTTTAATTTTTTGGCCATTATGCCTAAATAAAGAAATGTAATCTTATACCTACTGCCTGCCTCATTTCTACACCAGCGGTGCCCATTCTTCTCTTCTATTTTTCAACTTTATTGAAATGTAGGCCATGTTTTTGTTTTTTTAAGTACATGAATGGTACCGCAGGCCAGCCGGGACCATACGGGGACCCCGGTGGGGCCCCCCGGACATCCTCAGGGACCACTCGAGGGCCCCCAGACACCTGTTGGAACCTCTTGAGTGACCACAGACACATGTGGGAACCATCCAAGAGCCCCCATACCCTCATGGGGATGACCCGGGGACCCCCAGCGACCCATGGGGACCACCCGTGGACCCTGTTGAGGCCCACAGACACTCATGAGGATCACCTGGAGGTCCACGGAGCCTAGCGATTTTATTTAATGATCTGTTTTGGTGGCTACTGGTTTTAATTAATGTGTTGCCTAGTGGTTGTATGAATTAATTGTTATGTTGGTTACTGCTTTTATGTATTAAATGCATTTTTTGGCTAGTGGTATGATTTATGTAATTGATTGCATAGTGGTTTTAATTATTTTATTGAATGCCTAGTGATTTTATTTATTTAATTGATTGGCTAGTGGTTTTATTTCGTTAATTACTTTGTTGGCTAGTGCTTTTAATTTTTGTTTCTGGGTGTTTAGGTGCTGGTTGTATCTGTTTTATTCTTGTGTATTTTTGACATTTATGCTTTTGTATTAGTGTGACCATTGAATGCTATAGTAGCTTATCATGCCCATATTATATAGGTATGATGTATTTCTATGCCACTCAATCAGTACAGGGTGGGTATACTGGGTCCGAGGTGGGTGGTTAGGCCTCCCAGGTTGGTATAGGGGCAGGTTAACCCCTCAATTACTATAGCGGATATTAACCACTAAGGTGATTAAGGGGTTAGGGGCCATTAGATTGTATTGTTTTATGCATTGATGCTGGCATCAGAGGACACGGCCCTGCAGTATGCTGATGATAATGCCCTTCATGTTGTCAGGGGTACTGTAAGTAGAACAGTTTTTATTTACTTTATTTATGCTGGCTGGCTAATGCTGTGTTTAATAATGGGCAAATAATCTATTATTCATATTTGGATAATAGTTATTTTGCACATTACTGTACTGTATGTGTTGGGTGAGAGGGAGGTGTACTTATTGAAATGTAAAGAGAACGGGAGATGGCTCCCATGCGTGTTCTCGAATAGTGTACAGATTGCGTGGATATAGTGATGGTATATTGAAGATGATAGGGACAGAAATGTAAAGTCTGTGAGGATCTATAGCCATGTGGTGCAGGCATGAATGGTTGATACATAGATTATCCAGGTCACTTGTATACAGGATAGAATGCAGCCAGCATTGAAAAGTAAGGCGTCAGAACTATGTCTCTGAAGTGTCTCCGCCGGGAGCCGTGTGAATATTGTCCCGCCTCTTTGTTAAGAACACAACAACACGAAATAAGCTATAATTAGCTCTGTGCTGTTCAAAGTTCAAAAAACGGTATATACAGAGACGTGCTCACCTAATCAAGCGTGGCGTAAGGATCACAACTACCAAACTCCCACACGAGCTGTACCGCTGATTCCTGTGTGCTTGGAATGTGCTACAGTCACCAGGACTGTCTGTATAGCTGTGATATCAGAAATGGCGACGCTCCCCCGCAAGGATTCCTCCCGGGTCTCCGCTGTCTCGTAGGCAAATCCAGATAGTTTCTCTGCACCACACAGCTACAATATAGCAAATAAAGTCCATTAAATATACCAGGAGGGTATACTCACTTCTTAATCGTCTGTCCCCAAAGCATGCTTCCAAACTGATGATCAATAGAGATGAAAAAGAAGAGAAGAATGGGCACCGCTGGTGTAGAAATGAGGTAGGCAGTAGGTATAAGATTACATTTCATTATTTAGGCATAATGGCCAAAAAATTAAAAAGTAGCACAAAAAATCCTCTGACGCGTTTCCCGCTTCGTTGGGTGCTTCATCAAAGATAAAGCACCGAGGCGGGAAACGCGTCAGAGGATTTTTTGTGCTAATTTTTAATTTTTTGGCCATTATGCCTAAATAAAGAAATGTAATCTTATACCTACTGCCTGCCTCATTTCTACACCAGCGGTGCCCATTCTTCTCTTCTATTTTTCAACTTTATTGAAATGTAGGCCATGTTTTTGTTTTTTTAAGTACATGAATGGTACCGCAGGCCAGCCGGGACCATACGGGGACCCCGGTGGGGCCCCCCGGACATCCTCAGGGACCACTCGAGGGCCCCCAGACACCTGTTGGAACCTCTTGAGTGACCACAGACACATGTGGGAACCATCCAAGAGCCCCCATACCCTCATGGGGATGACCCGGGGACCCCCAGCGACCCATGGGGACCACCCGTGGACCCTGTTGAGGCCCACAGACACTCATGAGGATCACCTGGAGGTCCACGGAGCCTAGCGATTTTATTTAATGATGTGTTTTGGTGGCTACTGGTTTTAATTAATGTGTTGCCTAGTGGTTGTATGAATTAATTGTTATGTTGGTTACTGCTTTTATGTATTAAATGCATTTTTTGGCTAGTGGTATGATTTATGTAATTGATTGCATAGTGGTTTTAATTATTTTATTGAATGCCTAGTGATTTTATTTATTTAATTGATTGGCTAGTGGTTTTATTTCGTTAATTACTTTGTTGGCTAGTGCTTTTAATTTTTGTTTCTGGGTGTTTAGGTGCTGGTTGTATCTGTTTTATTCTTGTGTATTTTTGACATTTATGCTTTTGTATTAGTGTGACCATTGAATGCTATAGTAGCTTATCATGCCCATATTATATAGGTATGATGTATTTCTATGCCACTCAATCAGTACAGGGTGGGTATACTGGGTCCGAGGTGGGTGGTTAGGCCTCCCAGGTTGGTAGAGGGGCAGGTTAACCCCTCAATTACTATAGCGGATATTAACCACTAAGGTGATTAAGGGGTTAGGGGCCATTAGATTGTATTGTTTTATGCATTGATGCTGGCATCAGAGGACACGGCCCTGCAGTATGCTGATGATAATGCCCTTCATGTTGTCAGGGGTACTGTAAGTAGAACAGTTTTTATTTACTTTATTTATGCTGGCTGGCTAATGCTGTGTTTAATAATGGGCAAATAATCTATTATTCATATTTGGATAATAGTTATTTTGCACATTACTGTACTGTATGTGTTGGGTGAGAGGGAGGTGTACTTATTGAAATGTAAAGAGAACGGGAGATGGCTCCCATGCGTGTTCTCGAATAGTGTACAGATTGCGTGGATATAGTGATGGTATATTGAAGATGATAGGGACAGAAATGTAAAGTCTGTGAGGATCTATAGCCATGTGGTGCAGGCATGAATGGTTGATACATAGATTATCCAGGTCACTTGTATACAGGATAGAATGCAGCCAGCATTGAAAAGTAAGGCGTCAGAACTATGTCTCTGAAGTGTCTCCGCCGGGAGCCGTGTGAATATTGTCCCGCCTCTTTGTTAAGAACACAACAACACGAAATAAGCTATAATTAGCTCTGTGCTGTTCAAAGTTCAAAAAACGGTATATACAGAGACGTGCTCACCTAATCAAGCGTGGCGTAAGGATCACAACTACCAAACTCCCACACGAGCTGTACCGCTGATTCCTGTGTGCTTGGAATGTGCTACAGTCGCCAGGACTGTCTGTATAGCTGTGATATCAGAAATGGCGACGCTCCCCCGCAAGGATTCCTCCCGGGTCTCCGCTGTCTCGTAGGCAAATCCAGCTAGTGTCTCTGCACCACACAGCTACAATATAGCGAATAAAGTCCATTAAACATACCAGGAGGGTATACTCACTTCTTGATCGTCTGTCCCCAAAGCATGCTTCCAAACTGATGATCAATAGAGATGAAAAAGAAGAGAAGAATGGGCACCGCTGGTGTAGAAATGAGGAAGGCGGTAGGTATAAGATTACATTTCATTATTTAGGCATAATGGCCAAAAAATTAAAAAGTAGCACAAAAAATCCTCTGACGCGTTTCCCGCCTCGTTGGGTGCTTCATAAAAGATAAAGCACTAAGGCGGGAAATGCATCAGAGGATTTTTTGTGCTAATTTTAAATTTTTTGGCCATTATGCCTAAATAAAGAAATGTAATCTTATACCTACTGCCTGCCTCATTTCTACACCAGCGGTGCCCATTCTTCTCTTCTATTTTTCAACTTTATTGAAATGTAGGCCATGTTTTTGTTTTTTTAAATACAGGAATGGTACCGTAGGCCAATGGGGACCATACGGGACCCCTGTGGGGCCCCTGGACATCCTCAGGGACCACTCGAGTGCCCCCAGACACCTGTTGGAACCTCTCGAGTGTTCACAGACACATGTGGGAACCATCCAAGAGCCACCAGACCCTCAAGGGGATGACCTGGGGACCCCCAGCGACCCACAGGGACCACCCGTGGACCCTGTTGAGGCCCACAGACACTCATGAGGATCACCTGGAGGTCCACAGAGCCTAGCGGGGAACACCCAAGGGCCCCAGACCCCTGTGGGAACCCCCGGGGTGCTCTGAGGGGCCTGCAGACACATGTGGGGACCACCCAGGGACCCCCACCATCCTGTTTTATTAATCCTGTGTGTAAAAAATAAATAATGGTTTTATGTTGGGGCACAGGGAGTGGGTTGTGTATTTGTTTTTACTACATATTTTAATTTAATTTTTATTGCTATTGTAGATGAGCAGTGGTCTCCGGAGCAGAACCACATTGATTTTAGGTCCGGGGACCCCTTTCTTCCTGAGATACAGCACTGTTATAGGGTACCGGTGTCTCCTATGCATATAGATGTCCCGCGTCACGTGACCGGGAAATTTCAATGCATAGGAGATACCGGCACCCCATAACAGGGCCTGTATCTCGGGAAGCAGGGGATCCCCGGACCTGAAATCAATGTGGTTTTGCTCTGGAGACCCCCTTCTCATCTACTCTAGTAATAACATTTAAATTAAAATATTTTTATTTCGGATTTGCGCACAGAGAGGCGTCTCTCTCTCTCTGCTGCAGAATCAACTCGCCAGGTGAGCCCCTTTCGGACGGCAGATCATCTCGGCACTGGCTACTCACCATTTGTTGAAATGTTGCTGTCACTGGTATTCAGGGCTTTCTGCGTACCGTGATAGCAACGTTGTCAAAAATGGCGATTTTAAAACCCTGACAATTTTTTCTATCGGACCTTACTGCATGAGGCCCATAGTTTGATTTACCAATGTGTGCTGATTTCATTGTCAGTAACACATTCAATTATGACATCACACTCATAATGAATGTAATGTCTGATTTAAAATTGAGCATGACATTTTAGTACATTCAAACGGTATCTAGTGAGTCGGCCATTCATCAGAAAATTGAATATTTGTGTAATCTCATAATTAATGCTGTGGATTTGACAACACAATAACTATATTTTTATGTGACTGCAAAATCAGATGTCCAAATTTTTAATAGCTAACTCTGCCAATGTGAGTCACATCTGCAACTGTCCCATGGTCATATGAATGTGTAGTGTTGGCATATAAATTGACACACAAGAATGTTTAAAATTGATTGCCTCACCTTCCATTAATGGTGATGACATCTGGGATGCAGGTGCTGGCACAGATGCATGGGCCACTATGTACAGTTGTTAAGAATGTCAAGTACATATGCAGCCACCAGTATCCAATGCCTTGCCTGGCAAAATACTGTGGCTATTTCACAGTAAATGCTGCAACATTTCTGTGAGATTCTGTAGCCAGACTAATGGCCCATTGGACTTACATAGCAGGAGTCCCTGCAGTACCATTAAGTTTGAATGGGACCTTCAGGGACCCACACTGTGTTAATCGATGGGCCATAAGACTCGGCTGCAGAAATCTCACACAAATGTTACAGTTTACTGGGAGATTGCCCCAGATTTTCCAAAGCAAGTCATCGAATACTGGTGGCTGCATCTGTATGTTAACATAACATTATCTATACTCTGCATACATAAGAATATATATTTAATTATAATCTTGTTTTATACTGTATGTGAGTATTTGTTTAACTTTGATCAGCAGCAGGTGTATTCGCTACATATCAATAATGTTTTACTTTGACATATAACATCATGAAAAATCCAATATGAATACTACTACATACTATGTGAATGCAGATATGTACTGTATGAAGGCGTATGTAATACAGTTTCTTCTGTGAGTCTATATAAACAGTATGTACTAAATTTAATTTTGTTCACATAACTATAAAATCATGTGATTATAATAGAATAAACAACATAAAACAAAATTTTTATTGTACTAGTATTTTTGAATTTTTGAAAAATACATTTCAAGTGAAAACATTTACTCATGTAAAAGTACTGACCTGGGGAAACGGGGGATCATACACACCGATATCCCTATCACCAGACAAGCCTTCAACCATGACGGGTACACATTTTTCACTCAGTTGCTCCTCCAACGGAGTGAGCCTTAGATTGGGTGCTGGAGGTCCTCCTTCAGTGCCTGAAGCATATAAACGTTTTTGCAATTTCGCCTTCAATTTCCATTTTATATCATCAAATCGTTTTCGGCAGTTATCATGAGTTTGTACCTGATTTCACTGACAGTCTAATCTTTTCCCACAAATCCTCTGTGACATATGCACTGGTCTTGTCTTTAGATATGTAACAAAATACATTTTATCATGTACATATCTTTACATCAAATATTTCTTTAATACAAATGTGTGAACGCTTACAAAATGTATTAAACATGCTGTTTGCCAAATAATGTGTGGCAGATGCAGTTTAAAAAAGTTGATACATAATAAGCAAATTATTAATATGAGAATATATTATATTTACATACAATTGTACTATTCCTCTATTCTTATACTAGTTGTAAACACTCAATGATAACATGTGAATTTCGAAACTATGACAGTTATATGTAAATGTCCGTTCAATGTGAATTAATGAATGTTAGATAACAGATGGCTATATAAATTTTAACAGTCATTGCAAAGGAATTTCTTACCTACTAAATTCCCATACAGCCGGTCATAATGCTCCAAAACACCAGTAACAAGGACTTGATTAACCTCATCGTTGAAACGTATATTTCATTTTTTTCTATATGCTTCTTATAATCAGCTACAACCAGTAAGCTCGGCTGCTGCTGACTGCACTCCCTTCTTCCAATGGAACAGATTGAAGGAGTCTCGCACTCTCACCACCACCACCAGTCACCCCACCACCACCAGTCACCCCACCACCACCAGTCACTCCACCACTCCCCCCACCCCCACTCACACATGCACTCACACACCGACTCATATGAACAACACTAACCTCAGCACCACCACTCACCCTAGCAGTCACCCCACCATGACTCCCATGCCTCCCGTCCATATCTCTAGCACTCACAAATAACAGATAAACAAATTAAATGACACACTCACAAAACACTCACTCACAAAACACTTTCAAACTCACAAGAACAAAAATGTGTAAACAAAACAAAACAACATAAGACAAATCTATCAAAATACATAACTTTAGCAATCTCAAATCCTCCAAACGCCCAGCTCTGTCTGTCTGCTCTGTCTGTCTCTCATTCACTCCCAGGCCGCTTGACAAATTGGTTGTCTTGCGAGTTTATCGCCCAATTCCACAAAAACAAATTTGGAGCACGCCACGCCTTTTCCTAGTTTTCAGAGAGATGATCATCACGCGCCGGATAATCGCCATTTGTAAAAATGTTGCTATCACTGGTATTTGGGCTTTCTGCATACCTTGGCGATTGATGACGTCATTATGTCAGAGGGGCGGGACATGCGCTTGCGGTCGGAGCGCTTCCTATCCCCAGCAACCTCCGAAATGGGGCTCTGCTATTACAGCACTTTGTAAATAGTTTTTAACCATGAGCACACCTCTGGCTGATACATTTGAGCACCCGGTTTCCAGCTGATGGTGCCCGGCCATGCTCTTAGAGGTATGCTTGTTGATGCAGGACGAATGAATCCCGCGATTCCTCCATGGTTCATGTTAACAGGCACTACTTGTGTACTGTAGTAGCAGTCACTGATTTTGCTCTCTACACTGTATGGACGCACACATGACTATACGATTCATGTTAACAGGCACGACTTGTGCACTGTTCAAAGCAGTTACTGACTCTGCTCTCCATACTGTCTCCATGAAGGCATTTCATGGTCCCTTATTGTGGAACTATGCATGTGAACTGGCACTACGTGTGCATTTTCATAGTCATCACTGACACATCTATGACTTACTGATCACTGGGCCGTACAGATACTCACCGTGATTACTTACCTGTGTAGGTATCTGCAGATGTCCCTGCTGAAGACTACCATCACACCACTCCTTACATACTGTGGTGGTATAACTAGAACCTAGGAGTCTAGACTCTAAATCACCATCTACACACGTTATCCCACGATTGGGAATCTAACATGTTAACAGGCACTACTTGTGCACTGTTTTGATAACTACTGATACGTACTGATTATTTGCTATTAGGCTTATAGGTGTCCACTGTGACTATATCTCTGTATGTATCTGGCCATATCCTTATCTTAGGATATCAATATATCCGCTACCATATACTGCGGTGGGGCTTACACTGATTTGGGCAGCTGTTCACATCAGCAGTGGTTATTATAGGAGTTTAGATAGCACATGGACTGCTACCCTGGTCCATTCGTCCAATTTTAATTCACTGTATACTGGCTCATAATAGTATTATACTTGACCCACAGCGTTCCCCCATTATTTTATATTTCTGAGTCACGACTCAAATAAAAAGATATACATTTTTATTGTTCACTCACTCCTCCCTATCAACACATGGTATCTGGCTACATCTGTTTATATATACTCAGTGTGTGAGTGCTCTCCTTGGGGCTCTTGCTCTCTTGTTGTTGCTTTATCTGTTTATCCCCTGATAGTAGCACCTCCACTCCATATACATCCAGCTAGCAGTAGCGAGGGTTTCCCCCCCCCCTCTCCCTCTAGTTCGATACCTTGATAGCAACGCTGTAAAAAATAGCGATTTAAAAACAATGGCGATTTTTTTTATCAGCGCTTAATGAATGAAGGTCTTACAGGGGATGAGGCTCACATGCTAAGCCATATGCGATGGAATTAACCCTAACATAGCCTGCTGCCAACAAGACTGATAATACAGGGAAATATAGCATGGGGCTACATGGTTACATAAACATTGCATGGGGATACCGATATCCCATAACAGGGCCTATATCTATGCACTCTAGTATTAACATTAAAATAAAAACAGCTTCATTAACTTTGTGGTTAGCCGCTAAGGCAATGAAGAGGTTAAACTTGAATAGCCTGTTTATTGAGGGCAGAGGGAGTGAATGAAGGGGTTAGTTGCCCCAGTGTGGGTGGTTAGGCCTGCCGGCAAGGTTGCGAGAGTGGTTAACACCTTCACTACTATAGCGGTGGGAACTGCTAGGGCAATGAAGGGGTTAACCACTCCTGCTACCCAACCAGTATGCCTAACCACCCATCCTTGGGCAACTACCCCCTTCACCCACTATAATCTCGGCGTTATGCTTGGAGAGAACAGATTTAGAGAGCAGCCTTGTACCAGTCAAGATGATTAATTACCAGTTAATAACTAGAAATTAACCTCCATAATGCTAAGGTATAGAATAAAATGCCTATTATTTAGATAAAGGCCGTGGTGAAAAATGTATTTGACCCTTTGAGTGAAGGAAGTTCTGTGGCATCAGAGTGCCTTGGTCACCCCGGCACTCATGATTACATGAAGCTTCCCTGACAGATCACATTAAGCACATTAAGAAGTGTAGAACGTAATCTTCCCTAAAAAAAAATCAAGCAACTAATTATGGACATAGCTATTACGTCATTGGGCTCCTGGAGTAGCAGATCTTACGGCACAATTTAAAAAAAAAAAAAGACATTAAGATTTTTAACAGGCTTGGCAGAATGATACACATACTATAACATAAAACTTTATAACATACCTTTTATTATACATGATAATAAAACACTTAAATATAAATAAACTTACGCATACACATTACCATAATGGTAATAAGACATTCTTAGTCTTAGGGACAGATTTAATAAAGTTTAAAGAGCGTCTAAAGTCGAGTCAAAAAAGGTGAAGAAAATGTCACCGTTTTCAATATTGAAAATATTTCCGAATAGAAGAGACAAACACAGTCATAAACGGCTGCCTTAAGGGGAGTGTGAAAGTTTTCTCAAAAATCCTAATTTGTATGTAAACAAGTACTTATTGCAAAGTTAAGTATATACCTGCAATTCAATAAATTCTGAACGGTGATAATCACTGGGCCAACTGAGATAATTATCTCACATTTTCTTCACTTGCCATGCTGTGGCAAATTGCCATGTGAAGCTGCTTACTGCATATCACTCATTTTCTACATTTTAGGAACTGTAGAACGAGTTGAAAATGTATTATTTGGTTTCAAAACTCCAGGTACCATACATTTGGCACATATAGTAAAAATACTAATATAATAATACTAGTAAGGCTTCACAAAATTTTCATACTGTTTATTTATTTCAAATGCATCCAATTACTATCATAGGGAAAGGGGAATGGATACAGAAATAAATAATAAGTGGGGAGGGGAGGCTAAGTTGATACAAGTATTCAACTCCAATCAAGACATAGTTGATAGAGTGAACATGTGCTATCACAATAAATGTATACATACATTTAATTCCAGCACAATATTTAGCATTGTAAGTAAAAGTTGAGATAGAAAAACAGAATGTTCATAATAATCAAAAAGCATTCTTAAGAACAATTTCAGCATTTAGGAGTTACTGTAGGAGGAGTTAATTAATCCAGGGCTACCAAGTATCATAGAATGTGTCATAGGTACCATTGAGCATGCAAGAGAGCCTTACCCTTAGCATGACATTGATATAATATTTATTCTCCTGAAAAAAATTCACCTGTTTCCATTGGTTGACTACGGAACATGTAATGACTGTTAAAATATAAGAAATTAGTATTCGGTTGTTTCTTGGAATATGTGGAAGATCTATGTTCAGTGTCATTAATGACTGTGACTCTGCATCACAGTGATGCGGTGATGATGGGTAGCCAGAACCGGCCAACACGCAGATACAGGAGCTCTCTTCCCAGGCAGTCCAGGATATTAACCCTACGCATTCCACTAGTTAGCCTCCTCAGGGGGATTTCACATCTTAGGCTCTACTCGGTGTGCATACTATGGCCCAGCTATTTGCTGTAAAAAATAGAATGAACTACCACTCACCCTGCCACAACTCAGCAAGAATTACTATGATCCTGCATCCAAACCGCAAGATGCATACAACTATGCAAACAATAAACTGGATCAGCACTAAAAAATAATAATGATAGACTTATGTTTTGCTTTTGATCTTACCAAGTTTCTTCTTTAATGTATCAAAAAAAATCATTAATACAGAAAAGATTATCACACACAGGGAGAGGAAATTTTGCAGACCCACACCTGTTGAAGGTGCCAGGGGGCCTTAAGACATTGCTCTATTGTGTACATATAACAGTGTGTGTCTGTTGACATTTCTTTTCCCTGTCTGTGCTCATTTTTTCTGTACAGGTAGTACTCGCTTTCTAATGTTTCACTTTACAACGAATGGCATATCCAACGCTTTATAATGCAACCCTATGGGCCATTTTTCGATGCCGGAATGCGTTATCCGACGCCTGAATACGTTATCCAATGCTCACCACCACTGATTAACATGGGATTCACTTTACAATGGTTTCACTATACAACACTACTCCCAGAACGGATTCCGTTGGATAAGCGAGGACTGCCTGTATTGTTACTTTTTTGATACATTAAAGAAGAAACTTGGCAAGGCCAAAAGCAAAACATAAGTCATTCATTATTATTTTTGAGTGCTGATCCAGTTTGTTTTTTGCCCTGCTATTTTCTATTCAAGCTCTGTAAAGGCACTCTCTCTATGGATGCTCTCTACTGATGTGATGGTAGGGGTAGCCAGCCTTCATAATAAAGGTGAAGCCATGCTTGCTGCCCCTAAAAACCATGTGTAAAGCCCTAGGAGTGTTAGCTCTTGGGTCCAGTATTATATAGGAATGTGTTTTCTTGTGTCTATGTTCCTATTGTAATGTCCCCTGTAGAGTTCTACGATCCCTGTTAGGAAATAGCTGCAGGACCGGGTCTTTGGGAACAGAAGGTTAAGGGTGGATCTTGGGGGACAAATAGAGTTAAAAACAGTGTAACACCTGCTGGCTGTTGGAGGGAATGGAGACTTGATTTCAGAGCTCCTCTCCCACCGGCACTATTAAAGCAATTACAAACGGCAAAAGCGTGATTCTACCTGATTACTACACAGCACATCTTTTATAAACATCGAGACATGCCGATTAGCAAAACAGCTCGATCCAGAGGCCAACCGGTTACCACTTTTTTCAAGAAAAACGGAGCGCCCCCACCCGAAAATAAAGAGATCCCTGGGCAGACATCAGACAAGGCCCCTGCTGTGGATCCTCTTGTGGAGGAGGAGGGGGATGAAGATATAGTCCGGCGCAAAGACCTAAAAGCATTCTGCGCAGATATGAAGAAGTTCTTCATGACAGAACTTTGGGCGCTTAGAAAAGACCCAGATGCTCTCGGAGAGCGTACTGACTCCATTGAAACTAAAATGGACGAGACAACCACCGCCATAGCTGAAACACACGACCAGGTCACTGCTTTAAATGACAGAGTTAGATTTTTAGAAGATAAGGCAGAGGACGCCGAAAACCGCGACCGGCGGTGCAACATCAGGCTACGGGGGGTCCCTGAAAATATAAATGACCCTGAAGATTTTACCAATAGGTGGCTGGAGCACCTTTTTCCTGATAAACCAGACTCTGAGATACGGCTGGACAGGTGCCATAGAGCTTTGCGCGGGAAACCCCAGAGCGGTGACCCCCCCAGAGATATTGTGGCGCGATTCCACCATTTTCGCACCAAAGAAGAGGTGTGCAGGATCTCCCGTGAAGCTAAGACCCTTGAGTTCGAGGGGGTCAAGCTCAGATATACCAGGACTTAACCCCTGCCACCTTGAATAAAAGAAAAGCTCTGACTCCAATTACAAAAGTTCTCCGAGAGCATAACATCAGATACAGATGGCTGTTTCCCTGTGCCCTCCTTTCAATTAAAAATGGTGTTGCTCACACTTTAAAAAACCCAGAAGACGGAGAGGGCTTCCTCACCAAACTCGGGGTCACTGGAGCCATACTCAACCCAGCACAGCCACCATCCGTCATCGCCAACCCCCTCACTCCCTCCTGGAACAAATCAGGGACCCCCCGTACTAAGCAGCATGTGGTGCGGGAGGCTTCAGGCTCCAACTGATCTTAATCAGCACAACAACACAAGTTTATAACCTCCCAGACCACAAGGAATGAATCCCTGTTCAAGCCCACTGTCCCACCAGTACCAGATACCAACCAGACTTACCTCCTCTGCCAGATGTCAGCTATAACCTGGAGCAGATCCGTTTGCAGTTTTGGAGCGGCAGCCATCTTGGTCCCATCCTCCTCTGTGTGAGGCGGGAGCAGCAGGGGTTTTGGCGCGAAGGAATCACTGACGTCATCCGGAGGTTCCATCTTCACGCGAGATCTCAGCCGCAGACTGATGACGTCGGGGAGACCGGGACTATGGGACGCGAGACGGCCCCTCCATTGCTGGTGGGGTAGGAGGGGGAGAGGGAGTCTCGGCGTTCGAGCCTCTCTCCCTGCTCTCAATTCTTGGCCTGCCCGCCTTTGGTGGTGGCGGCGGCGGGGGGGGGGGCGTCTGCGCGCCCATGCCCCCGTGCCCCAGCGTCTGCGCGCCCGTGCCCCAGCATCTGCGCGCCCGTGCCCCAGCGTCTGCGCGCCTGTGCCCCAGCGTCCGCGTGCCCGTGCCCCATAGCCTAACACCACATAAGCTGCACTCCCCGCCTTCTCGCGAGATCTCGGTCGCGGACTAATGACGTCAGAGCGACCGGGACTTCTCTGCAGGAGGCGGTCTCCCCGCGGCCCCGCATGGAGTAGGAGGGAGACTGGGAGATCGAGCCCCTCTCCCTGCTGTCGGGTCTCGGCCCGCTTAACTGGGGAGACCGGGGGGGGGGGGGTCACATAGCCCAGCGTCGCCGCCCAGCATCACCTGCCCAGCTCAGCATCACGTGCACTGCTCAGCATCACTTATACAGCATTACCAACATATGTACAGCATTACCTGCACAGCCCAGCACAGCCCAGCACCACCTGCACAGCCCAGCACCACCTGCACAGCCCAGCACCACCTGCACAGCCCAGCACCACTTGCACTGCACAGCCCAGCACCACTTGCACAGCCCAGCACCACCTACACAGCCCAGCACCACCTACACAACCCAGCACCACCTGCACAGCCCAGCATTACACACACATCTCAGCATCACCTGCACAGCACATCCCAACATCACCTGCACAACACAGCCCAGCATCACCTGTGCAGCCCAGCTCAGCACCACCTGCACAGCCCAGCATTACACACACATCCCAGCGTCACCGCCCAGATCGTTGCCCTCCGCGTGGTGCATCCACAAGCTCCTAGTGATGACAGTGCAGCCGGGACTTTTCTACAATAAGCGGTTCCTCCACAGCCCCAGATGGAATAAGAGGGGGAGAGGGAGACTTGGAAGTCGAGCCCCTCTTCCCCCTCACGGGTCTCGGCCCGCTCATCTGGGGTACCCGGAGGATATATATGGGTCTAGTTACCACCAAGCATGTCCCTGCCCCCCACACAATACACAACACCCAACAAACATAAATAAATAAATAAAGATCATCTCCATGTCAAATAGTGCCCCACATAGGGTGACACAGGATCTGGGAATCACACAGGATCTGGGAATCGCACAAGAAAGAAGTTAAACCCATATGATCTCATATAACAGAGATGATTAACATTTTATTAAAAAATAGTAGTATATATGGAGAAGATATGTTATATGGGTTAGAGGTATATTATTGTTATGTTGAGTACATGTGTATATATATATATATATATGTATGTTTGTGTGGGTGTACATATGTTTGTATATATGTGTGTTATTACATATTACCAGTGGTTGACAGGTCACCGGGAAATCTACTCGCCACACGAGAGGGTCTGCTCGCCACCTGGTGCCAGGCGTGTGCTGCTTGGGCCAATGTTTACTCGCCCGGGGGTTGGGTCCACTCGCCCGGGGCGAGCAGGTGTGTGGGTTTGTCGAACACTGCATATTACTATATACGCTATATAAGATTCCGCTATGATAAATATCTGCTGTTTCGGTTTGGCTGTATACGGTGTGCTACGAGAAGGTCTATTATGTCACGTCATAAGGACTACATCAGTGATGGAGACTTTTCAGCACATGCGGACTCGTTCGATATAAATATATTTATCTCTATATGAAGAAGCGGGTTATATGGAGGATACATACAATACAATTTACATATTATTTGTCTCTACGGATTGAAATTACCGCACGTATTATATCCATATGCTAATGTTTCTCGTGTCATATCTGCCTTATATGTTCGGGAAGATGGTGTGCAGACACATATATATACATGTTTAAAATTTCATAAGTTAGCTTAATTAAAGCTGTTTAGAAGATGTTCACATTAGATAAGATTACAAACATAAGGGCTCAACGGCCTAAGGTTACTGTTATTTTGCCAAGGTTAACCCCGCTAACCCTATTACCAGTAATAGCACTATCTAGATTACAATCGGGATTCAAGGTTCATGGTCATTAAGGTCACTGTTAGTGGCACTGAGTTGATGTCACTATCATTTTATGTTGCAGTTCACAAAATATGCTTTGCTTTTTCCTTTTTGAAAAGTGCCGGGGGAGATACTCCCCTTCGAGCATGTGTCCCCTTCATCGGTCCCCAAATATGAGGGACCGATTCCAAGACCCAGGGTGGGATGTCTTCAACACAGGAGACTGGCCCATCTTTAAAATGGAGTCAGAAGACCCACCCTTTGGGCACAGGAGCTACTCTCGGGGGCTCCCGAGATACGCCCTTGTTTTTTGTTTATCCCTTTTTACAATTTTATTATTATTTTCTTTTTCCCGTTTTAGCCCTCTTGTCGCTTCCCCTGTCTTGTCTACCTTTCCCTGCCCTCTCCCTTTCCCTTCCCTCTCCAGGGAGCATGGATTCCACCCAGAGCGTCTAACCGACACGATAGTTTGGGACACATCCGCCAGAAACCTCAGATATAATTTCACAAGTAAGTATGCAGATCACTATATATATCATTCCCTGCTTCGTAATACATGGCGTTAACATTAATCTCTCACAATGTGAAGGGCTTTAATAGCCCAATCAAAAGAAAGCTTGCCTTTACAGATTACAAAAGAAAACAAGCGGATGTGCTATTTCTACAAGAAACACACTTTAGTAATAATAGCTCCCCCAAGTTCCTAGATAGGGGCTTCTCCCAATTTTATACAGCATCAGCATCGGTCAAAAAACGTGGGGTAGCCATCGTATTTAACAACTCAATCCCATTTATTCTCCAGACAATCAAAAAAGATGTAGATGGTCGTTATATCATTTTAACAGGGACCATACATGAGCAGCCTATTACGTTGGCCTCCCTCTACGCGCCCTGTACACAGGATGCGTCCTTTTTTGACAGATTCTTCCGCCTGCTAAACTCAGCAGCTAAGGGATACACTATAATAGCAGGAGATTTTAACATCACAATGCAATCCTCAATAGACAGATCAGGGGGAAATGACTCCGATAATAAAAAAGCTCAAAATTCCCTGCACAATGCCCTGAAAGATAATCAATTAGTAGACATATGGAGGGAGCTCCACCCTACGACAAGGGACTACACTTTCTATTCCCACCCACACACCTCATATAGCAGAATCGATTATCTCTTCGTTTCGTGCCACCTGGTCCCTAAGGTCAATCATACAAAGATCCATGATATTTCATGGTCTGACCATGCACCAATTGAGCTCAGGTGCAACAATATTCAGACCAATAGACCAGGCGCAAACTGGAAACTTAATGAATCTATTCTTAAAATACCCGAAACCTGCGAAACGATAGGTCAAGAAATAACTCAATTCTTTGAGATAAACACAGGCTCTGTGGAATCCCATATGACTTTATGGGAGGCTCATAAAGCAACGCTAAGGGGCATAATAATTAATCTCACTGCTAAAAGAAAACGAGTGAGGGATTCCAAAATTCGGACGCTCCAATCCAAATTGAATTCCCTTTCATCGAGTCATAAGACCAATCCCGATCCACTTACGACACAGGAACTTAAAGATACAAAAATTGAATTGAATATGTTATTGACTTCCCGGGCGGATAACTCCCTATGTTGGTCTAAGAGGAAGTTTTATGAAAAAGCTAACAGGCCGGATACGATGCTGGCGCGCGCACTGAAAGATAGGCAATCTAAGTTTAATATCCAAGCTATACGCTTAAAATCGGGTGTACTTACGGCCAACCCTAAAAAAATAGTGGAAGAATTCGGTTCATTTTATGGCTCCTTATACGACGGTAAGAAGGTGGCACACAATAACAACACGAGCAGCGCACTAAGAGATTTCTTAGCCAGCTCAAAACTGGAGAGATTGACAGAGCTAGACAGAGAAGCTATGGGCGCTGACTTCACATTGGAAGAAGTGTCGCAGGCCATCAAGGAGCTTAAGCCATCAAAGGCACCAGGCCCTGATGGCTTTTCGGGGCTTTATTATAAGAAATTTTCCGAATCACTTGCTCCGAGGCTGCTCCAAATGTTTAATGCTATCTTAGCAGGAGCCCCTATTCCTGGGGACATGCTGCGGGCGTCTATATCACTTATACATAAACCTGGCAAGGATCCGCTAAATTGTAAAAGCTATAGGCCAATATCTCTAATTAATACCGATATCAAAATATATGCGAAATTATTGGCCAACAGATTAAGTCATATCCTACCCAGACTAATACACCCAGATCAGGTCGGTTTTGTTAAGGGGAGGCAGGCAGCGGATAACACCCGACGATTTATTGATCTGTTGGAATTGGCTAACAAAAATAACACACAAAGCATGCTATTAAGTCTGGATGCAGAAAAAGCTTTTGATAGGATAGACTGGCCATACTTAAAAGAGACGCTCGCGGCATTTGGCTTCGGAAATCGGGTGAGTAGAGCGATTATGTCACTATACTCAGGCCCAACCGCCAGGGTCATACATCAGGGCTTCCCCTCGGTCCTATTTCAAATCCAGAGTGGCACAAGACAGGGATGCCCTTTATCTCCCCTCCTGTTCGCCCTATGTATTGAACCCCTCGCGGCACGAATTCGAGATAGCCCGGATATCTCAGGGTTAAACGTTTACTCCCAATCACATAAAGCGGCCCTCTATGCTGATGATATCCTATTAATTATCTCCAAACCCCTTACGTCATTACCTAACCTGTTTGACCTACTAGATAAATTCTCCAAGGTCTCAGGTTTCAAGATTAACCAATCCAAATCTGAAGCTCTGAATATCAACCTCCCTAGACATACAGAGAAATTACTGAAACTAAATTTCAATTTTAACTGGCAAAAGAACTCGATAAAATATTTGGGGACCTATATCACCAAAGATGCAAAAAGCATCTATAAAGCAAATTATCCCAAACTGATCTGGACTCTAAAACAAGACCTAATCAGATGGTCTTCCAAGAAGATTTCTTGGATCGGAAGGATTCACAGCGTTAAGATGAATCTACTTCCCCGTATCCTATACCTCTTCCAGACACTACCTGTGCCACTCAAACTGAAGGACATACTCTCACTTCAGTCTGGAATATCTAATTTTATCTGGGGAGGTAAAAAACCGAGAGTAAATAAGTTATCTATGAAGAGACCTATTTTAGCGGGTGGCCTAGCGGTACCCTGCCTGTTGTCATATTTTAAAGCGGCTCAATTAAGCCAGGTCATACAATGGCATTCCGACCCCAAATTAAAAAGATGGGTTGAGCTCGAACATGCGGCTTGCTCCCCTTTAGAGCTTAACAATTTGATTTGGCTACCTAAAACATCAAGGAAAAACACTATTTTACCGCTCACCTCAATAGCTAACTCCTTATCTGTTTGGGAAGCATCAAGATTAAAAAACTCACTTACTTCAGCAAATTCCCTGATGTCACCCATTTGGAATAATCCTAGCTTTGCACCGGGTCTTATTGGTCATAATCACTCAATTTGGAAACAAAAAGGCTATACTAGACTCAAAGATCTGGAGGGCCATGATCTAAAAATTAAATCTTTTGACCATATCAGACTAGAAAAAGACATCCCCCACACTGAATTCCATAAATACCTCCAGCTCAGATCATTTTATAATAAATTTGCCCCATACCCCCCATTGACGAATTTTGAAAAGCTCTGTCGGGCAGAAACCGACACTAAGGGACTCATATCTACGATATACAGAGAGGTAGTCGAGCCTGCAATCTCAAAGCACCAATCACCTACATTCCGTACCCAATGGGAAAGGGACCTAGGGGAGACCTTGGACGACGAAGAGTGGAATGCTATATTCCTAGGAGCCGCAAAAAGTTCTATATGCACCACACTGAAGGAGAACGCATATAAAGTTCTTATGAGATGGTACCTCACCCCACTCAAATTATCTAAGTTTATACCAGGGTCCTCCCCATTGTGCCCTAAACAATGTGGAGGAACAGCTGACCTGTTACATACGCTGATATACCCGCTATGGGAAAAGATCAGAAATTGGATCCAGAGAGTTTTCGATCTCACTATTCCCCCAGACCCGTGGCTGTTTCTCATGAACAGACCCCTAAAGAACCTATCAAAATCACACAATAAACTAATTGCACATTTTGCTCTAGCTACGCGGTGCGAGATCGCAGCACTATGGAAACGCCCCGATATTCCAATTATCCCAAAGATTCGGAATCGTATTTGGTTTATCTGCCAGATGGAAAAGTTAACGAGCTTAGTTAATGACACTGGCGACAATTATCTAAAAGTTTGGGCCCCCTGGCTTGCCCAAACAGACATCCCTGGGGTAGAGCGTAACACAATTTGGCTATAATAGTAATAAATGCGTTCTCCTTTGGGGGCATGAGAACCAACCCCACACCTAGAACCTCATACTCCTTACGCCCAATCACTTATTCTACAGAAAAGCCTCACTAGTTGATACATAGTCCTCACGCTGTCCTGGTGTTCCCCAGATGTATTCTTATTCTTGTCCTTGGATACACCTTCCCCCTCTCCTTCCCCCCCACCCCCTCCTTTACCTCCTCCCCCCCACCCCCCACCCCTTGGTTTTTTTTTGTTTATATATTATTATTTACCCCAGTACCTTACACATGACGATTCCCACTCACGTGGTTAAGTAGGGCTCGAAAAACTACGTGAGTTTATTATGCTTTTGTTATTGTATATGATATGCTAAATATGCACCTGATGTCTTTTTTTTTATGTATATCATGCATTTATGTATAATAAAATACAAGTTATAAAAAAAAAACAGTGTAAGGGATTGCTGACCGGTTATACTGGGAGTACTGATATTTTACCTGCAAATAGCATCTGTAGATAAAGACGCTGTGGGTTATGGTAGTGTCATTTAACTCTATGGGAAATCTGTGCCCCGCCAGCAAGTTCTGTAATTGAGCTTTAAAACACAGCGCAGGAGTCTGTTTTAAAGCCTAGTTGCAGAGTCCAAGTTTTAGGGTGCAAGTTCTCGGGACCATGTTTTACGGTGCAAGTTCTCGGGACCGTGTTTTACGGTCCAAGTTCTCGGCACCAAGTTTTAAGGAGCAAGTTTTACACTCCAAATTTTCAATGTAAAAGTATGGGTATCTGGCAAGCAGGGAAGGACGGAAGAACATGGATACTCAGTGGGTGAGACCCTTTGTGACAGCTAAACACTATGGCGCCTGCCCAGCGGGCGGCAATGGTCTGGCCATGGGAAGCCATTGCTGAGACAGGGATCGTTAGCGAGATTTCCATTAGCCAGTTCATATTTCCTGCTTTGCCAGCATCCTGAACCTAAGAACATCCCCTCCTTTGATTGGATAGCACCAGACGAGCCCCCTGGCTAGTGATTGGGGGTTGGGGACAAACCCTCTCTTTGATTGGTCTATCTTCCATGTTAAAGATAGCCCAGCGGGTCTATGTAAGGAGATTGGCTGACGAGACAACCAGACGATCTTGTGGCTGGAGTCAGTGCGACCCTGGCGGGCTTTTCAAAGTTTCTCTGTTGCGAATAGCAGAGAAACTGGCTTTATTTTTGGAGCTTGGAAAGCCTGCCTAGCTTGGACTAAGTCAGACGCAAGGACCTAGTTCTCAGAAAGGAACAAAGTTGTCGTGGTTGTGTGGTTTATCAGAAAAGAGTACTGCGTAGCCCATGGAAGGGGTCCTGGTCAGGGTAAGCCTTCTGAAGCAGGAGCCCTGCACCTATTTGAGGCTAGTTTTCATCCCCAGACCCCCAGTTGGTATGTATTTACTATATTTTATGCAATTTATGTATGTCTGCGGGCTTGCCTGAATAAATGCAATTTATTCAATAATCTTGTTCCACCTAGTGAATGATCCCGGTAAGGTAAAATGGTGTTAAAAGTGCTGGTCTCCCCTGACCCTGACATCATCTATTGAGACGTGATGGAGAACACACATTGCCAGTTACAGAGAAGGGCTCTCAACACGCTGTTCCAGTGTCTCTGGCTGAGATCGACCATTGAGTGTTTTACAGTAAGAGTTGTGTATAAAGACCATGCTGGGTGGTTCCCAGTACACTTTTATTTACAGTTATGATATTAGTGTACCTTCACGCCACATTTTTTTTTGTAACTTAAATGTTATTGTTATTCTTGGCTTCAGACATATTACATTTAATTGTAATCCATTAAACAAGATGTATTAACAATCTCAAGTAACATGAAAATCATATACAAATCATAAGAAATTAACCAAAGGGAAATGGGGAAGGGAGGGAGGGGGGGGGGGATTGTGTTGAAGGTCTATTAATTTAGCGCTTGATCTGGATATACCCTGTGCAGGCCTATTTAGTAAGAACAGCCACGGGTCCATAGGTATTACGAGGCCGAAGATCCTCTGCAGCCAATCCTTAATTTGGTCAGACGAGGGCAGGACCACAACATGGGCAACAAGTCTGCTGGCTCTCTATATTGTCTAGGGCACAATGTGGAGTAACCCAGGACAAATTTGGATATTTTAATTGGAGTAAGATACCACCTCATTAGGACTTTATATGCATTCTCTTTTAAGGTCGTGCAGATGGAACTTTTTAAAGCTACCAGGAAAATCTCCTCCCATTCCTCCTAGTCTAGTTCTGCCCCTAAGTCTGCTTCCCATTTAACTACATATGGGAGTTTCCTTTCATACTCCACTCCAGAACAGATCACTTCCCTATACAATGGAAAGGTTAGTCCACTCATATCTGTTTCTAATATACAGAGTTTTTTAAAATTCATCAATGGGGGACGGGGAGTAATTTTGTTATAAAAAGCCAGATGTGGAGGTATCTAAAAAATTCAGATTTGGGAATGTCTTTGTCTGAATTAATTGGATTGAAGGTTTTTATACCTATTCTACCCTCCAGATCCACCAGTCTACAATACCTATTATGTTTCCAGATTTTATAAGCTGCGCTATTCAGTCCAGGAGCAAAGTCGATATTATCCAATATGGGAGTCATTAATTAATTTTTGGAAGTCAGGAACCATCTAAATTTGGAAGTCTCCAAGACTGCTAACAAATTGGTCATTGAGTAAAGCAGCTCTTGGATGGATTTATGCATCCTTTTCAGGATCAAATTATGCAATGTCAAAGGAGAGCACATCTTTCTTTCCAAGTCTACCCAACGTTTCTGAGAAGGATTCGTGTGCCACTGTATAATTTGGCATAATTGGGCCGACCTATAGTACAGGAAAGGTACCGCCAGCCCTCCTACCAGGATTGGTCTCTTTAGAATGTTACTTTTAACTCTATGGGGTTTGCCTTTCCATATAAATTTAGATATTAACTTCTGCACCAAGTGAATATCACTCAGTACCACCGGTATCAGGAGAGTCTGGAACAAGTAGAGAAGTCGGGGTAGCAGGTTCAAAATCACTCATGATATTTATATTTTTACTTAAATTGATGTACCAATTGGTCTTTGTACCTTACATAATCTATGAGTATATTTTAAGTATATAAAATCATTGGGTTCCATAGGTGGTTATTCCCTTTAAGAGCTCGTCACCTATATACAAAATATATTTTGTTATAGGATAAATCATATACTCTAATGGTTAATTTCATTGTAGCAAATGAGATGATACATCTCATAATCAGTGTGACTCACAAGGTGTACTGCAGCAGGTGAAAGCACTATTAATTGTAAGCACCCAATCCCGTCAGGTGCATTTGAGTACACAGGAGGGGCTATTTTAATGTGTTCAATGCTCAGCCCTAACCATACTCCTTGAGAAAGGGCCTTATAGCCCGAAACGCGTGGGAGTTTTTTCCTGTCCTGTTTTTTGTTTGTTTTTTGTTTTTAATGTAGTGCAATAAAAGATTTTTATTTTTCCACTTACCTGGTGAGTTGATGATGCTTTTTCTGGACCTGGCTGTCTCATACCAATCGTTTCCTGCTCTGGTTTATTTTGAAGCTAGAAATTATATTGAATTTACCTAGCAGATTAAATAGAATGGGTAGGGAGGTGAGCGGCTTGGATTATACCAATATGACATCATCTGCGTACAAGGCTAATTTATGAACTTGATCCTTAATTTGAATACCCACAATATCTGGGTTCTTTCTCATTTGGGAAGCTGGTTACATGCATAAGGCAAACAACAGGGGTGAAAGTGGACACGCCTGTCTAGTACCGCTTTTAATTTGGAAGGTGTTAGAGGGAAAGCCCTGAAGTCACCCTTGCGGCTTGATTAGAATACAGTACCATTATTGCCCGTAAAATTTTACAGACAAAGCCAAATGCTCCCACTGTGGCCTTAGATATGACCAATCTTTCTATCAAAGGCCTTTTCCGCATTAGACTTAACACCATGCCCGGGGTCTTTATATTGGTAGCCAATTCAATCAAATTAATTATTCATCTGGTGTTGTCCGCTGCTTACCTATTTTTTATAAATCCTACCTCGTCAGGGTTGATCAGCCTAAGTAGGATATAACCCAGTCTATTTGCTAGTAGTTTGGAATAAATTTTGATGTCTAAATTTATCAGTGATATTGGCCTATAACTTTTACAATTTGTTGTGTCTTTACCTTCTTTAAAAATTAAGAAAATTGAGGCCTGGAGCATCTGACTCAGGAATGAGGCACCTGCTAGCACTGCATTGTACATTCGCAATAGGTGAGGGGCTAATAATTTGGCGAAAGTCTTGTAGTAAAGATTAGAAAATCCATTGGGGACTGGGGCTTTGGAAGGTTTAAAATTTTTAATAACCTCCAACACCTCTTCAATAGTGAAGTCACTTTGTAATTGCACCCTTTCCTCCCCACTCAACCCAGACAAACCTGAGTCCTTTAAGAATTCCTTCAGAGCTTGCTCTGTTTTGACTCCATGTGCAACCTTCTCACCATTGTACAGCTCCTAATAATATTGTTTAAGTTCTTCTACAATCAATTTGGGGTTGGAGGTCAGATCCCTCGATTTTCTACGTATATTACTAATGTTATAATTAGCTTGCTTGCTTCTAATTTTATTTGCTAGCCTGGTATCTGTCCTGATTGCTTTATCATAATATTTCCTCTTTGACCAATTAAGAGAGTTCTCAGCCTGGGAGGTGAGTAACAAATTTCATTTAATTCTTGCATCTTTTAATTCTTTCAGAGTATCCTATCTATTTGTTCTCCTATTTAAAGCAGAGAAATTTTGTAGTTTGTCTTGCAATTTCTCTAGTTTTATTCCCTCTCTTTTTTGCGCCCTGCCGCAATGTTAGTGATTCTCTGAGTGTCGCTTTATGAACCTCCCATAGTGTCTGGAGGGATTCTACACTACCTTTTATTAATTCGAAAGAATTGGTCTATTTCAACATTGAGTGTCTGAATCACGTTGGGGATTTTTACAATTGATTCATTTAGCTTCCAGTTTGCTCCTGGTTTGTCTAGATTTAATTGGAGAGCACCGTATTTCAATTGGTACGTGGTCTGACCATGAAATATCATGGATCCATGAACCGGAGACCCTCGAGACCAGTCTGCTAGAGACCAAGAAGTAATCAATTGTGCTATAGCTATCGTGGGGGTGGGAGTAGAACAAGAAGCCTCTTTCCTTGGGGTGCCGTTCCCTCCATATATCTGTTAATTGGTTACCCCTCAGACCGCGTGTGAATTTGGAAATTATTTTACTTTTAGCTCTTTTGGTCTGGGATGAGCTGTCCAGCTCCGGAGCTATTGCTATATTGCAATCTCCTGCCAGTATTATAAATACTTTAGCCACTCTGTCCAGTGTGGTAAAGAAGGAGGCAAAGAACTCTATGAGACCTATGCAGTAAAGTACGATTGAAAAAATTGCCAGGGTGTTTAAATCGCCATTTTTGACAGTGTTTCTATCACGGTATGCAGAAAGCCCCGAATACCAGTGATAGCAACATTTCAACAAATGGTGAGTATCTGGCGCCAAGATGATCTGCCCTCCGAAAAGGGCTCACCTGATGAAGTTGATTCAGCTGCAGAGAGAGACGACTCTCTCTGCGCAAATCTCACCCGAAATAAAAATATTTTAATTTAAATTTTATTACTAGTGTAGATAAGCAGGTGGTCTCTGGAGCAGAATCGCATTTTTTTCAGATCTGGGGACCCCCTGCTTCCCTAGATACAGGCCCCATTATGGGGTGCCAGTATCTCCAATGCATTGAAATGTCCCAGTCACATGATCGGGGTTTGTCCCAGCAGGGGTCTGGGGGTCCCTGGATTGTCCTCACAGGCATCTTGGGGCTACTGGTTTCAATTAATGTCTTGCCTAGTGGTTGTATGAATGAATTGTTGTGTTGGTTACTGCTTTTAGGTATTAAATTTATTTTTTGGCTATTGGTATGATTTATATAATTGATTGTATGGTGGTGTTAATTATTTTATTGAATGCCTATTGGTTTTATTTCTTTAATTGATTGGCTAGTGGTTTTATGTAGTTTAGTGTTTTATTGGCTAGTGGTTTTCATTTTTGTTTCTGGGTGTTAATGTGCTTGTTGTATCTGTTTTATTCTTGTGTATTTTTTACATTCATGCTTTTGTATTAGTGTGACTATTGACTGCTATAGTAGCTTATCATGCCCATATTATATGGTTATGATGTACTACTATGCCACTCAATGGGTACAGGGAGGGTGTAGTGGGTCTGGGGTGGGTGGTTAGGCCTCCTGGGTGGGTAGTGGGGCAGGGTGGGTTAACCCCTTAATTACTGGAGTGGTTATTAACTGCTACGTGATTAAGTGGGAGGGGCCATTAGTTTGTATTTTTTTATGTATTGTTGCTGGCATCGGAGGACATGACCCTGCAGTATGCTGACGAGTACGTCCTTCATGTTGGCAGGGGAAAGTAGAATGGTTTTATTTAATTAATTTATGCTGTTTGGCTAATGTTGTTTTTAATAATGGGCATATAATCTATTATCCATAACTGGATAATAGTTATTTTGCCCATTACTGTATTGTATGTGTTTGGTTGGGGAGGGTGGAACTGTATTTATTGAAATGTAGGCCATGTTTTTGTTTTTTTAAACACAGGAATGGTACCGCATGCCAGCAGTGACCAACGGGGACCCATGGACGCCCACGGTGACCACTCGAGGACCCACTGGGACCACCTGAGGACCCCCAGACAACTGTGGGGACCCCTGTGGGGCCCCCAGACACCCGCAGGGACCACCCGAGGGCCCACAGGTACCTGTGGGAACAACCCGAGGGCCCCCAAACACACATGGGGATGACCAGGGGACCCTCAGACACCCGCAGGGTGTCTAAGCCTAGTGGGGACCACCTAAGGGCCCCCAGACACCCGTGGAAACCCCCTGGGGTACCCTGTGGTGCCTGCAGACACCCGTGGGGACCACCTGGGGACCCCTGCTTGCCTGTGGTATTAATCCTGTGTGTAAAATATAAATAATGGTTTTATGTGGGGGCACAGGGGGTGGGTTGTGTATTGTTGTTTATTAAATATTGTAATGGTTTCTGGTGGCCTAGGAGGTGGCTAGATGGACTGTTGTGTGTATTTTTTTTGTATTGTGGGTAGTGGTGGTGGGTGAAGGAGGTATTAGCTCCAAGGATGGGTGTTTAGGCCTACCGAGTGGGTAGCGGGAGGGGTTAACCCCTTCATTACCTTAGCAGTATTAATCGCTAAGGTAATGAAGGGGTTAAAGTCCACCCGCAAGCCCCCCGTAAACCTAAACACCCACTAAGGGCCAAATAACACCTTCACCCACCCCCGCTATCCAAAATAAGCATGGCATTGCTGGTTAACCCCTTCATTGCCGTAGCAGTTAGCCGCTAAGGTAATGAAGTTACCTGTAAATTAATTTTTCATGTTTTTGATTCATGCCGGGTGTCTCCGGTGCTGATATTAATGGTTATCAGCTCCGGAGTCTCCCGGCATCAATCTGATGCAGGAAAAATGCTTTTTTTCCCCTAAGTACCGTCTCGACGCTTCTCGGCAGCTTCTACCTACCTTCTTGCCAACTTTTTGTGGTGGGATGATTTGGAGAGGAAAACTCCATTCTTGAGCAGCGATCAGCCTCGATAAGCTGATCGGACTACTAGAATTGAGCGAGTTTGAGAAGCTGGCGATAAGTGGCTTTTCGGCAAAAAAGTGGCGATTTTTGCTCTTATTACCAGCTGATCGGGGCTTACTGAATATCAGTAGGCTTTTTGGTGATAAGCTGGTGATAAGGGCTTATTGCTGCTTATACGTATCATGAGGCCCTATGTCGTGCTCACAGGGAGCATAAATAGTAGCTATAGTGAGGGGCTGACCCTTCAACTTGTCTACAAGGATTATATATCTGCCCTCTCTATCCTCTTGACCTTTTTGACTGCTAATGGGAATCGATTGTGAAGCAGGATCGCCACCCCACGTTTCTTAACAAGAGCCGAGGACAGATAACATTGTCTGCAGTGCTTAGCAAAATATTTCGGATAGTTACATGTGCTAAAATGAGTCCCTTGAAGGAGGATGAAATCAGCATTTTTGCTGTTGTAGTTCAAGAATGCTAGACATCGCTTGTCTGGTTTATTGATCCCTTTCACATTGTGTGAGATAATTGTTACTAACATGAGGATGTGTGAGAGACTGCTTACCTCTCTTGCTTTTGTTTCAGGACCGCACAGGAGATCCACCAAGCGCTGCACACTTTTGCAATTCTTCTTAACCTTCAAGACAAGCTGGGATGGAGAGGGGGGAGGGATATAATTTACGAGAAAGATGGGGTAACATGAACATGAACAAACTACTTGTCTAATAAGGCCACCTGCAGCCTAGACTCAGATGCCCTTGAGAAACAATTCAACCCCTGGTGCCCATCTACTCGGGCACAGGGTACCAGACCATATGGAAGTCCGGCATCCCAAGGGACTTTGTTGGTGCCAGAGATATTTGTATCCCTATCACCTAAAAATTGGCACATGGAGGTAGTTCAGGCAGGGCAACTCCCGCTCCATTCCCAGCCTTGTGACTAGCCCACTGTCTTTCAAGTAAATCCACTGCACATATGAACAGCTATAAAATAACCTTAACCATAACCTAAACCAAGTTATTAACAGTATATTCCTTATCCCCATAGGTCATGTTCAGGATAGTAACCGTTCAGACATTAGGTGTAGTCCATATTGACCTTTCTTTTGAACCTAAAGTAAGCCACACCTCAGGTGGCTTTTTTGGCCTCTACTGTTGGGCCCTATCTGAAACCTGTTCTTCCCTTGATACTGGTCTAACTCTTTGATATGAACATGTCTTTCAGATTAACACTATGAGCGTTGTGCGCTGTTATTTTATCTTTTCTTTCAGATTATGCCTTTCCTGTCCATCAATCTGGTTCCCTAATATGCCCGCTGTACTCAGCCTTGAGTCTACTTCTCCATACCCCAAATGTTCATGTGTCGCCTAATGAGGCCCCTTGTTATATATTGATCCCAGGCCACTTCCCCTGCTAATGAAAGCTCCCTGCTCCACCCCCACCAACCCCCCACGAGTTAGCTTATTACTTTAACCTGCATGAATCCTACTCCAATGCACACACTTTATTCTCCATGGAGGAGCTCCCTTTCCCTTAACCTCTCTCTTTTTCTAAGGTACAAAGACGTGACCTCACTACCCCCCTCCCTGTTTTGGGCCCTTAGGATGTGTTTGTTGCTCTCTGATTTCCCCCCAACCACCTCCATCATTATTGAACCCACACATCAAATAGCCCATAAGTCTCTAGCCACTCTCATTGCCTTAGCTTCTGGGACTCCTACCTCTCCCCCTTGGGCTGTCCCCTCTGCTGTCTATTGTGTTGGGCCCCCTACACTCTTCTCCCCACCTTATCCAGTGTCTGTTGCACTTTTCCTAGGTCCACTCAGTCCACTGCATGGTAGCTTCAGCTTCTGTCCCCGCACCGGGGGGGACTACGCAAAATCCCAGCCAGGTACAGGAGCCCACCAGCACCAGTAACACTACTGCTGCTGATCTGATTCTTTTTATTATTTATTTATTTATAAAATATTTTAACAGGAAGTAATACATTGAGAGTTACCTCTCATTTTCAAGTATGTCCTGGGCACAGAGTAAAACAAATAATACATGGTTACAAATACAGTTACATAAATGAACAGGGTATACATTATATACAAGACATTGCGTGCACAGTTAAAGAAAATATATATTATGGGCGTATGAAACAGTTACAGACCAGATTAAAATGTGAGACAGCCTTAGATTTGAAAGAATTTAAACTGGTGGTGGATGTGAGAGTCTTTGGTAGGTTGTTCCAGTTTTGGGGTGCACGGTAGGAGAAGGAGGAACGTCCGGATACTTTGTTGAGCCTTGGGACCATGAACAGTCTTTTGGAGTCTGACCTCAGGTGATAAGATGCTCCCTCCGCTGATGTGAAAACACCACCATTGCACCTTTCCATGTGGTCTCCTCTTTAGGTCGCCGATCCTCCTTGTGACTCCTTCACTGCCTTATACTCTCCAAGAGGCGCTGCTTTCTCACGCTTCTATAGCCCGGACCTCCATTTCAGAAAAATATTCTGTCCCTTTCCCTGTTCCTGGATGGGTCCTCATTGAATGCCCCTGACTCTGCATTGATTTGGAGGTATGCAAGGTTCTATGCACTCTCGCAGGGAAGCGTCTTGTAGGGGAATTGCATGATGGTGGCGGGGCTGCTTTAAAAGGGAATTTAACAGTCAGGGAACGCTACCTTGTCTCTTTAAGGCCTGTAGTGGCCTTAATTGGCCACCATTCCTCCCCGACCACGTGTAGATTGTGTCACAGTCCTCCAAGACTTCTCCAGGGTAGGCTTATCATCCGCACTGTAAGTAAAGTTTGATTTTATCCCCAATTTTCTCAGGAATTTGCCTCCTTTTTACAAGGATCTGGTAGACACTGTCCGGCCTTCTTTAATTACCAGAAGTCCAAAGAGGAACATCCAATGGTACCGGACGCCATTCTCCCTTAGGACTATGGTTATGGGCTGTAACCGCGCCTCTTTTCCAGAGTGTTTGGAGACAGATCTTGAAAGACCTGTAGAGTTATGTCTTTGAATGCTATAGTGGGGGAAATGTGGGTAATCATACATAACTCCTTTTTCGCCTTGAAGTAATGAGCTGTGACTTGATTCCCTTGCAGGGGCCCTTCCTGCTTTATTTTAAAGGGCATCCATACAGTATGGCAGTGAGGTCCTGCCTGAGTTCCACAACCACTTTATGCAGTTCAGTTTGCAAGGCGAGTTTAAAGTCAGTAAATAATGTGTGCAACTCTTTGGTTGTAACGGGAGTTAGATTGTCTGGTTCTTGATAAAAGAGGAAGATCTATCAAAATGCTTAATTTCTTCCATCTGCATAATACTGTGTGGAGGGACCTCACAGTTCTATCTCCGAGCGAAGAGCTTGGAGACATGCATCATCTCCCTTTTTTTTTGCTTGTTTCACATCCTCAAGTCTTTGGGTGCATCTAAACCCCAACATTTTTGCAGTTTAAAAAGATTAAGGCTATATTTTGAATAAGTTGCTGAAACTTCTCCGCAAGAATCCAGGCTTAGGCGGCCATCGTAGAGCACCGCCAAAACACGTCCCTGTAATGGCTTATATTTTAATACATTTCCAACTGCTATAATTAAAATGAATAACATTTATTAACCTTTTTAGTGTAAAGGAAGGCAAAAATATGGAAAATGATAACAGTGAAACATTCCTCTTTATCTCGTTTTGTTATGGTCACTCCACTCAACAGCAGGCAACTAAAACCACAAGAGAAAAAAGGGAAAATCACAAACCACAATAAAGTTGCTGTCTCACAAAACCACCCAATTTGAGTGTATCCCCCCCCCCCACATGTGCACTTAGAGAAGCACAGTGATATTATCTCACTCTCTGATTATATCTTTCCCTCTCTGATAATATTTATCACTATTTCAAGCATTTATCCGAGTCCTGGTGTAGGCAAAAGAGAAGTCTATCATACTTTTCAAAGGCAAATATAATGCATAATGATTACAGTGGGGGAAAAAAAGGTCTACATTTATCATTGCAAAGTGAAGTGTTACATTTTGGTAAACACATATGGGAATAGATTCTACTGAATCTATCCTTTAGGGCTTTGATACCATGTGATGGCTCATGGCTCATTTGACTCCTCAGTGCTTCAATACTTGATGTTAATCACTGAAATTACTGAAATACAATTAGCAAGCAATTTGATCTTAACAAGGAACACTACCATTAAAGCAGATTTTATAGTAAGGCATCATGCAAGGGGTTATATACTGTACACTGTTTGCCTAAATTCAGAATAACAAATTATTATGTTACACAAGATTCACTAAAAATGTCAAACTTTAACATTATTAAAAAAAAGCGTAATCAATTACATGTTAAAAATGTGTATACTGTACAATAAATAATTACTTGAACCACAGATAAAACCTCTAACTATAAAGCAGTATATGTGAGACCCATGCTGAAGCAAATGGATTAACTGAAACTTTGATAATTACTGAGCTTTGCATATATATCTAAGATTAAAATGTTAATACAAATAATATGGGAATACTATATGTATTACTATTCCTACAGTATATAGAAAAAAGCTGTGTGGTGCTCCAAAAACTCAGGCACAAATGCTTGATTAGCTCATAGTATATGAAGAAATCCTCTGATGGAATACCCCTAAGGTATCAAATTGTAATCAATACACCTCCATATTTAAATCACAAACCCACAATAATTCGAATTAGCTGGTAGAGATCCCACTGGCACTGTAGTAGGCCATCAAAACACTCTAGTGTCCAGACATATAAACATCGATGTGGGTACCAGAAAAAAAGAAATAGTGCTGGAAAAAGCGCTTAAATATAATGCATAAAATATATGTGTATACTCAATGTGATAAAAATAAAATTAATTTAAAACAAGAGTACAAAGAAGCTGACATGTATGTGTGAGGTAGGCAGCCTGATAACGCTGACTGAACAAAGTCAGGAAACATACAGGGAAAACAAATATAGACCGGCGCCTTGGAGAATAAAGTCCAACAAATATCCAGATACACTGACAAGAGCTATGCTCCTTGTGGGACAGTACTGTTCAACCGGATCAACCTTGTAACTTTGTGGAAGGCATCCGATATATATGGAATAAAGCACAAAGATATTACATAGTGTACTACATAGTGTACATACACTATGTAATATCTTTGTGCTTTATGCCATATACTGTATCTCAGATGCCTTCCACGAAGTTACAAGGTTGATCCGGTTGAACAGGACTGCCCCACAAGGGGCATAGCTCTTGCCAGTGTACCATCGATGTGGGTACACAGTAAATAGTGTATGAATATGGAGACCAATAACTCACATTTGATTGTAGCCTCTGGTTGAATCAGTACCTTCTGTAAGGATCAGGCAGTCACGCCGCCCTCGGCGCGCTCCCCACTCATCTCCGCCTGCTACCAAAGCTCCCGCCTTCCCCGCATCCTCTGCTGGTAGGGACACCACTCCTTCGGGGACCACCCGGGAAAAGGCTCTCACGCGCACCCCGCTCCAGGCTTAATGCCTCTCTCTCCAGTCCTGCCATTGGGCTCCACCCACGCGGCATCGTCGGGACGCAGCACACACATGGGGCACTAGATTGGCACATGCAGGACACGCCTCAGCATATCAGCACCTTGGTATCTCCCCACACCTCTCCTGCTCACCTGAACGGCCAATAGCTGTCATCCTTACTGGAGTACCTCCACACCTCCTCCTGCCTAATTGGTCGCCTTTTTCTGTATATGCTTAGCTGTGCCTCCGGCATATTGGCTGAGCATAATCCTATGTTCCTTTGTGTTTATTGCTTCGTAGCCTTTGCAGTCTTGTCTTGTTGTTGACAGCTCTCTATTATTGACCCGACTTATTTTGGACTCCGCTCTTCTGTACTCCTGACCCAGGCTATCGACGACTAGCCAAACCTCTCCAACCCCGACCTCGGCACCCGTACAATAACTGTTCTCCTCTCTCCAACCCGGACCCCGGCTAATAGTACCTGCAACGATCCGTACAACTCCAACCCAGACCCGGCTACCTTGACCAACCTACACTCCAGATGCGCCCACGCACCTGTGGGTGGTGTTTATATCCATCCCCACCGTGGCCCCGCGATCACGTCTTGTTTGTGGTGAGCACATCGTGACACATTTGTCCTGTGGTAAGGTGTGCCTCCGTTTTCATAACAAGCGTAGAACTGTAGAAAAAGAAAATTGAGCACTACTTCCAAGCAGATAAATCAGTCAGGCAAAAAGCGTACCCATGGAGAAAAAAAATATAACATTTAAGGGAACGTTTTTAAAAAGCAGCGTATTGGGACAAAGCCCACACCAACGCATTTCAAGCAAGGCTCTTTATCAAGGTAAAGAGAAATGTTACTCACCTGGGGTTTATAAATACCAGCTTTGCGTGCTGCGGTCTCCAATCCCATTCACTTCCTGGTTCGGCAAATGACACGTACACTGGCGACACACTTTATCGCAGTGCGGCCAGATCCGCAAGCCGGGAGATTTCCCGGCTTGCTAGTGGCCGCCCCTCGGCGTGCCGCGCGTCATAGACGCGCGGTCACGCGTCTTCGGGAGCCTGCGCCCCCTGCACGCGCGTCCAGGGCTCCCCGAGGGAGCCCTGGTGTCCCGCGATCTGCGGGACGGCGGCAGGGGGTTCCGGGGGACCCGGCGGACCCGGCAGCGGGAGGGAGAGCGCCCCGATCGGAGGGCGCTCTTCCGCTGCTTCGGCGCGCGCCCGTCACACTCGGGCGCGCGCCAGGCTACTGCTGCGGCACAGAACGGGCAAATGCTCGAATAAACTGTGCCGCAGCAGTATAGTGACGTCAGCGCGCAAATACGGAATGCAAAATAACACCCCAGATGAAAAATGCTTATTAAAAAGTAAAAACTAAAAAACGTGACAAAACATAAATAAAATCAATTGACTTACATACAAGCCTATGAAGCAATGATAATAAACACTTATGCAAGCAACTCCCTGATAGAATGTTTTTTGTATAGGAAAAACAGCACCATGTCTGTTTAAACACAGGGAAATAGATGATGAATGTGCTTGTAACAAACAGAAATATGTGCTTAAAAAAACAATATTAACTGAAAGGTTAAGAAAATGAAAAAAATTAAATATATATATATATATATATTATTACAATGTACCACACTAAAATTACAAATAATTAATTAATAAAATTATGATCTGTTGTATTTTAAAGTTGAATTTTTTGAATGAATCAATAATAAATTACTAATATATATAACATAGCTCAAATAAATTAATAAACAGTCCTGAAAAATCAAGCATTAGCAGTGATATATGCACACCCATATATCATTACTAACTGAAGTTTATATAAATTAGGTATGCAAAACCAATGCCAATACACCACGAACAATACTATCAGTACAACAAATGATTTTCTGAATTCAGACCTTGAGGTATTCTAGTTTTTAAATTAAAAATCCAAAATAATTCACGTCTAATAGTTTCATTCTATTACAGTGGCGGCCGCCACCGCAGGTAATTTAAAACCGCGTGCAGGCGCCGGTTTTTCCCTGATGCGTGCCGCGCGGCCGCGCGGCAATGGTGCCTCCGTTGCCTCCGTTCCGCCGGCATCCCGAAGGCATCCATGACGCTGGGGATCAGACGCTGGGAAGCAGAGGGGGAGCAGCTAGGGGTCGCAGACCGGATGAAGGGAGGAAGGGAAGATGCGGCTGGCGCGCGGCCAAGTTTGGCGCCAGCCGAAAAAAGCCCCGGAAAATTACGGGCATTTGTTAGATTGAAGCTGGCCGCAGCAGTACCTCCTCTTATGGGATTAGGGACATGTTCAATGCCCATATATGTAAACATATCTTCACTACCAAGACTACAGTTTGCAAAATGTTGTGAGACTGGATGACTGAGGTCATTTTTTCTGATGAGGCGTAAATGCTCCATAATGCAACCTTTAGAGCTCGAGTGGTTCGTCCCACATATTGTTTTCCACATACACAGTTTAACAAGTAAACTACGAATGTGGTATTACAATTGATGAAGGATTGTACAGGTAAAGAATGAATCTGATATCATGTGTTTACAAGATATGCAATTAGTGCATTTGAAACTACCCTTCGGTAAATCATTGTTTTTTGTATGTTGTGTTTGTAACAAACTTGCAGAAACATTATTCGTAATAGTTTTATCTTTTTTTAAAACAAAACAGGGACCCTCCTTGTACACATTATTTAATAAAGGGTCAGCCGAGAGGATGCCCCAATGTTTTCTAAAGATATTTTTTATTTGCTGAACTTGTGTATTGAACTGAGCAATAAATATTGGAACTGGAGAGTCTAGATCTCTTCGTGATTGATTCTTCCATAATGAGACCCTATTCATATTGTCCACTTCTTCAAAAGATCTCTTACGGTCAAGAGGTGAGTATCCTTTGGCTTTAAACCTGGCTATAAGTTCTTTTATTGTATGAGAAAATCCTCATTGGTTGAACAAATTCTCTTTAGCCTGATTAATTGTCCCTTAGGGATTCCTCTCAAAAGGGATTTGGGATGGCAGCTGTCTGCCCTCAAAAAAAGTATTCCGTGAATTAATTTTACGGAAAACATCAGTATTGATATTCATATTCATGTCAATGAATAAAAATAAATCTAAATAATGTTTTCAGGACTGTTTATGCAATTCTTTGAGCTATGTTATATATACAGCTCAAACCCTTTATAACGCGATCCGCTAAAACTCAGATCAAATTATAACGCGTTATGAGTGTGGCTCCCGATCTAAAAACATCCTCTCTCCTCTTCTGTACTTTGCAGTATAAATTAGTTTGATAATAGAGTCAATAACATAACACCAATCCTATGGTGTAGCAGTTAAAGAATAAGTACTAGTGTATGGAGGGTCATGGGTTCGATTCCTGCATGGTATGCTAAAATTATTTGTGTGCGTGTGTGCCGCAGACTGATGAAGCAGGGAGAGAGGAGAGAGCTGAAGATGCCGGGTAAGTCCTCGTGCGGGGGCCATTTTGCAATCCCGGTTATAACGTGGTCTCACTATGTGGACCCCGAGCACCGCGTTATAAAGGGGTTCAGCTGCATTATTAATTTATTATTGATAAATTCAACTTTAAATTACAACAGATCATCATTTTATTAATTAATTAATTGTAATTTTAGTGTAGTACATTGTAATAATATATATATATATATATTTTCATTTTCTTTACCTTTCAGTTAATATTGGTAAACCTATTTCTGTTTGTTACAAGCACATTCATCATCAATTTCCCCTGTGTTTAAACAGATATGGGGTTGTTTTTAATATACAAAAAACATTCTATCAGGGAGTTGCTTGCATAAGTGTTTATTATCATTGCTTCATAGACATGCATGTAAGTCAATTGATTTTATTTATTTTTGTCACAATTTTTAATTTTTAGTTTTTAATAAGCATTTTTGATCTGGGGTGTTTGTGTCTTTCTTATGTGGTGTTAATAAAGTTGTGTATATTTTGCATTCCGTTTTTGCGCGCTGACGTCACTATACACGTCATTTGACGAACCAGGAAGTGAATGGGATTGGAGACCGCAGCATGCAAAGCCGGTATTTATACACCCCGGTCGAGTAACACTTATCTTCACCTTGATAAAGAACCTTGCTCAAAACGCGTTGGTGTGGGCTTTGTCCCAATACGTTGCTTTTTAAAATGTTCCAATAAATTTGATATTTTTTTTCTCCATGGGTACGCTTTTTGCCTGACTGATTTATCTGCTTGGAAGTAGTGCTCAGTTTTCTTTTTCTCCTGTATTACTGTTCCTACCTGGAATTATGTGTTAGTTGTGCACATTATCAATTATGGCGCCTGTGATATTTTCATAACATAGGACATTTCAAAAGAAAACTATACATTTCTAGTTGAAATTAGACTTGAAATACAGTCAAATTGCATTATATAATTTACTGTGAGACTATCTCCATCTTAATTTTCTGATGTCTTACACAAGACATCTGTGGTTATTTTGCAAAATAAGTCATACAATAATCCAATCATCTGTGTCTTTATGCAGCACAATGTGCAGCAGAATGAAAATGCTATAAGTTTTACAATGCATTTGATGTCTAAAGTATTTGCTTAGTTGGAATCATTAACTTTTGTAATGGTTCCACCTATGAGCTTAAGGCTACGCTTATAGTGCTGGCGACAGTGACATCAGGATGCGGTCGCTGGAAAAATCAAATTGAGATGACTTCCAGCGATCGCGACCAAGCCGTCGCTCCGCCACGTCACGCTTACTATAAGCGGCAATGCATTTGTTTTGACGCGACATCGCTTTGCTGTCACCAGCACTATAAGCACAGCCTTAGAGAAGATACACTGATTTCCCCTGAAATGCTCAATTTTCATTTTGGATCTCAGCAGCAGTGGCTTCAATTCATGTTTTTGGATCCAAAAATTCAGTGTTTATTGAAGTACTACTATGGACACGTGTAGTTTTTTCTGATAGTGTCACCTACAGATTAATATTGTACAGTTTGTCTGATAGTGACAAGAGTATCTGGGGATACATAAAGACCTGGTTTTATTGTCAGCTGGTTAAGTTGCAGAGTGATCTTGTCATGATAATCCATTCTTAAAATTATGATAACTGTTTTTGAAATATTATAAAGATACATTAACATAAACCTCTTGGATCTCATCCAAATACTGCACCGACACACTTTATTCGAGCAAATACCCGGTATGTACCTGGCAGATACCTGGAATGCGCCGCTCCTCACCTCTGACAAGCCCCGTTGCGTTTGCCTTCCCAGCCTGGGTTCATGCCTGGCTGATGGGCGGCTGATCTGTTAAATGATAATGATTAGGATTTAATAGGCTGCAATGCTTCGCGTGTCTACCAGATGGCATAAATTCATGAATTGTAATGCAGTATATATATATATACTGTGCAGTATTGCAGCCAGCGGGAATAAAATGCTTTAATCCCTGCCGGAAAATAACTCAATGCACTCGGGCAGAAAACAGTCACAAACCTCAATACACCCGGGTATACCCGAATTCGTGGGACTAGCCGAGCTCGAATAAAGTGTGTCGCCAGTGTAAATAGGAAGAAGCTTCCATCTTTTGTGCATATTGTACCAAAGTTCAGATTCAAAATATGATACCAGGATATTAAACAAAAATGTTTAGCTTTGTGGACATAAATGTCAGAAGTGTACTGTATGTTCAAACATGTGAGAAGACCCATGTTTATATCTATTCATTGTGGTCTTGTGTACATTGTGGTTTTGTGTATTAGTAAGACATACAGGTACTGTATACTAACTGAAAATATGTTTTATAAAATCTCGTTACACGATAACGAAATGGCGATATGTTTTTTAAAGGATCAAGAATATAACAGTCGTTTGGCGCATGCGCTAAGTATGGCAGTTGTTCGGTGCATGCACACAGAATGGCGGATGTTCGGCGTATGCGCAGAGTACGACGGACATTCAGCGCATGCAGAGGTGAAGGACAGTATTTTGCATGCATGGTGCGGCCTGCAACTTCCTCTTCTGCGCATGCGCTGTCTACAACCACTGTGCATCCTGGAATTCTCAGGTATGCTCGCGCCCATCTGTTGTGTGACATCACTTCCGTCACGCTTTTTTGTTACAACAAAAGTGATTTTTTTCTATCAAAACTCTGTAGGTGCCAGCAAAGTTCACTTAAAAAAAAACAATTGTACTATGATTCTGAGAATATGTATCATTTTTTTATCAAATAGATTAGGTATGAAAAGAAAATCAACATAAATAAAAAAAAGAAATCTGGGGCAACTCCATATGCAAAAAGATGCAACATTTTTTTCATATAGATGTTGGATACTACAAACATATTTTTGGGCACTGTAACTAATAAAATGTCTTTAAGTTTGCTATGTCTCAAGAAACTGATGTATTGGAAGAGAAAATCTAAATGAGCAGTCTGAAATCAGTTTAATTGGTTCAGTACATTTTTCTGTTATATAAATTGATATCTGTTTTTCCTTCCCCACACAACTCTGACTTCAAATAAAGAATAGAAACAAACTGTATTGGTTCCAGTATAGAACAGGAGGGGTATATTGCTAGTTTTTGGTCTCATAAATAAAGCAGAGGATTATGAGCCTAATGGGAAAAAGCAGACAGGCAAGGTAAATTTATCTGAATGTGTAGTAGAGGTTGGAGCTTCTGAATTGCTTTCAGTTTGACGGCATATAATGCATTTGATTAGGGCACGCTCCGCAAAGCAGAGTTAGGACACATTCTTAGACCCTAGCTTAAATTCGTTATTAAAGTTATTATTTTCTTAGAATTGGTTCTTTCTCTTTCTGTTAGTCTAATTTGTCTGTATTTACTGAAAAACATTTTGGTTAGCTCAAAGCTTTTTATTTCTTAAATGGTCCTTCTACAGTTAAGATTGAGGGGTATATATATCAAAAGGGTGCAGATACAAAACAAAAATGTACATCTGTATCCATTTGCACCAGTGACATATGTATTAAATTTGCTAATTTTGCTTCTTTAGCAAATAAATATTCAGTATTTAGTAGATGCCATTGAGACATTTTCATTGGGTACGTATTTTAGTGGTCTACCAAGACCACCATACTGTAGCTGCTTCTATAATCACTCCCTTGATTTACTCATTTAGGAAACAAAGGCTTCATACTACTTATTTTATATGGGGTTGATTGTGATTTGATCCTTTGAGTGCTGAGGTACAGCTGGTAAGTTGATATGGGTACATAATAGTATATACTGTATTGTCAAATTCACCATGGAAAGCCTGGTTTTCCCAAAGTTTACTGACATTAAGAAGTAAACTGCTTCATAACCAAATCAATGTAGATAACAAAGACAAGTACTGTGCAATTAAATTATCTAAATTCCAGAATTTAACGTTAACTTATTGTAAGGTAGCGACACATATGTAACATACAACATTAAACATCTTGTAAAATATATTCCTGCAAATATTTTTTGTTTTTTTATAAATCCATGCCCAAAACACAGTTTGTGAAGTTGAGATACAACCAGAAGTTATTTATACATAATAAATGACAGATCCATATAATTGATAGACCACATCTGTCTAATTGTGTTTTTTTAATGGTGGGTTGAGATCATACTTATTTCAAAAATCAATTTTCAACTGAATGTGAACATTGATAATTCTGAAAGTATGAATAGTTTAAGTAATCTTTTCCATGAATTTCTACCAAAAAGGCATGACTTGTTTCCTTACTCTATCATTTAAAGGGCACAGGGCTTTATACACAGATGGTTGCGATTTGTAATTTTCATGAAAAACTGACATGTAATGCTTCATCTTGGCACTGTACATCAATACACTTCATGCAGTGCACTGGCAATCCCAATCATTAACTCTGTTAGTGACACTAGTAGTAGATTATGCCCACACGAACCCTGCTCATCATCTTTGATCTTGTACAAAATTGGTTAATTAAACAGCAGGGATAATCATTAGGGCAAACTGGGTTAATGTATGTTGGAAAACATTTGTTTTACTGACAGTTAGGAGGGCAGATCCTCAATAAAACACAATTCATTACCCAAAGTTTCAGCATTCTCAACTTTCGAAAATGCAATAATCTAATGTTTGCTAAATTTTAAGTATTAAAATTACAATTCACAAATAATTACTTAAAGGCTCTGCTGAAAAATACATGCGACAAATATTTCTGCATTAGTCCAAATTAAGCACAATGAAACTCTGGATAATGAGCCATGAAACACTGGAGAATGCCAGACACAGGGGACACACCAGGATGAAATAGCTCTTTCTGAAAAGAATAATGACTTTAGTGTACTTTTAGTCTGGGGCGCACTGTAAAACAGGTTAAGCTTTGAGATCTTCAGTTACTGTATATGTAGGAAGATAAATAAGGGTATATGAATACAGCTGCCCTGCATGCACACAGCTGTCAAGTTTGTAGAATGCAGAAAAGTGACATTTTGGAATTGTGAGTCCAAAAGTAATATTGTGGTGGAATTATACTGACTGTAACGATTTAGACTAATGGGGAGATTGATGATGGCAATAAGAAATATTTACTTCAACAAAATGAGTTCAAAATGATTCAGATTTCACACGCTGCAAAGAATGAGGTTGTTAATGCTTCATTTAGAATGTGACTTAAAGGCAATTCATTTACCATAAATAGTTGGATACATTTTTGCTCCACGTGTATTAGGTAAATAATATGTGGAACAGGGGGTGGGTATAATTTATGTAACAGACCTATCAGAATATAATACTTTTTATTTGCAGTCATTTTGTTATATAGTGGATGTTGAAGCAGAAAAATGGAATAGTAAACAATCAAAAGTTTGCTTGATGCTAATTATGCCTGCTTGACTAAAAATGAAAGACTGGAGGCTTCCGGGAAAGATGACTAGAGTTTCCTGCCATAGAAAGGGACTCTTGTTTCTCTCACCTAGAACCCCAAATGCAATGCTTTACAAAAGAGACAATGCAGAATAGGGAATTATAATACAATAAGTACAACAAATAAAATCAGACAATAGGAAATGAAATCCCTGCCCCGGAGAGCTAACAATCTAAATGGTATGTTGGAAAACATACAGAGACAGCAGGTAAAAGAATAAGTGCAGTAGATTGCAGTGCTTGGCTACAATGGTTGCTAGAAGTGAATTTGGGTGTGGGACAGAAGCTATGAGGTTAGGCTTTTGAAATGCTTAATTTAAGAGGTGAGTTTTAAGGTTTCTCTTAAAGGTGAGGAGAGAAGGTTCTTGGCGTATTATGTGAGGTAGCTCCACAGGTAAGGGACAATGAAGGAAAATGGTTTAAGGTTAGAAAGTAGAGGTGGAAGGAGGGTAAAGGAGACAGTTAATGTATGAGTATGGGTCAGATTAGCAGGAGCATAGCGAGAAATCTAAGATGACATCTGGGTGTAATGCTTTAAAGCTAAAAAGGAGAAATATTATAGGTGATCCATACCTTGATGGAAAGCCATGAGAGGGATTTAAGGAGTAGATGAGCAGGGATTTTCTGGGAGAAAATTAAATAATTTTAACTGTAGAGTTTTGGATAGATTGGAAAGGATAAATTCAGAGTCGGGGAGGCATGTTAGTCGTATGTTAAAACAATCCGGACAGGACAAATGAATGCATTAGAGTTTAAGCAGTATATTTACAGAAAAAAAGGCGGATAGTAACAATGTTAAAGAAGAAGAATGGGCTGGCTTGATGCATCATCAGTGCAGTCGCACCATGCCCCTCACTTACAGAGGACCCACGTTCTTCTTCACAACAGTTAAACTGATTACTGGGGAGAGTGTGGAGCCTCTGTAACTGTCTTTTACCTTCTATTCAGTATTTTTTCTCCGACATCTCATCCTGCTCCTCATCTCTGCGACTTTGCAGCATCATGTTGCTATGACATGACAAAAGAAAAGGCACACCAAGGCAATATGCTTAGGTGACAGAATAGATGGTGGTTCTATTTACTGTGATGGAAAAATTGGATATTTTGCCAAATTTTGGAGGAAAGATGAGGCGCTCCGTTTTAGACCTATTGAGCTTGTCACTATGCTTGTCAGTATTAATCAAGTATTCAACATGAGAGATGCTTAAAAATAATTTCAAACAACAAATTATGTGTCGTATGTATGAAGTCTTGATACATAGAATGCACATTTTATGTTTGTTTTACTTTTTATCACTAAAATGTTGACGCACAATTAAAAATAAATCTTAGCTCATGGCCCCCATTGTCTCATCTTAAAACGCAAATAAACCATAGAAAATAGATGTACAGTCTTAAAAGCATAGTTGCTGAATGAGTACATGGCATTGCTTCTTAGTTTCAGAAATATTGTTCTGTGTTCTATTGACACACAGTACAGTAATAGAGTTATGCAAGCTAGCAAAATTGTTGACAAAAATAATAATACTGTATCATATGCACTAAACAGAGAGAACTACTGTATTTGTATGGAGAGATACTGTACCTGTGAACACAACTGAAATTCCTGGGATGTAAATACTTTAAATATGCAAATACTGTAGTACCGTAACTCTTTGGCAAAGGCCCAATTTACGAGTCTCAAAATAGATATATTGAACAATTTTGCATGAAAATGTCAAAGTTTGATGAAATTGTTGAATTTTACCTTGACTTTGTTCATTTCTTACAAACTTTTTTGGCTAAATAGTTCTAATGAACATTTTGCTAATTTTTGAAGTTTTTGAAAGTTCGAATGAAACATTGATAAACCGAATTTGGACAAGTTTGCACATCTCTAGTGGCTACACTTATGTAGTTGCACAACAAGTGCTTATGGCAGTGATTCACTACTCTCCGTTAAACTATAGTTAATATATTGGTATTAAAAAAGAACACGCCTCTACAAATATTGCCCCATTAATGGGTGCGATATTAAAATTGTGTTACTGTAACTCAAACGATAAAAAAAAGCATTAACTCATAGAAATCAGTTTTAATTACTCCTGTTGATGCAATGTGGGTGGGAAAATAAAGAGTTATAAACCATTTTATATCTATTGCAATGTATGCTTCCATATAGATTTTTATGCTTTGTGTATTTTGTATTTGCATGTTGTAGTTGTATTTATCACATGACCTACAGGCTACAACCTTTTTACCCATATCTGGGTTATAGGGCTGTTAGTCGTTCATTAGGGATAAGAGAGGTTGTGAAGTATGTTGGCCGATTGAGGGTAATAAGGGTGTATGATGTGGATTGTTGACCCAGGGTGTGTTTATCGGCTCCATGGGGAAAGGGTAAGGGGTTTAACCCCTTGTTTGCCATAGAGGGTTTGCAAGGCATTGCTTGCCACAGAGGTTAGTAATCTAGTGTAGCGTTATAAATATATTAAGCCATTATATAATATATTAGCAATTATATACAGTACATATGCAGGACAACCCTAATATTAGCCTCGGGTAGGTGATAATATTTTGCTGACATTTTTGTTGGAGTTTAGTAAATTGCATGACAAATTGTAATTTGGTAGTGTTATGCTCATTTCCATGTTGGACAGTACATTTAATTACCACTTTAAAATATGCATTACTTTATTTGTTATCATGTTAATTAATTAACCGTTAGAAATACAGCATATCTTTTCCTGCTAACGTATATTTTTAGACTTATCGGAGTTTAGTGAATCCAGACTTATAAATGCACAATATCTATTGTCAATAGTTTTGAACAGCTAAAATATATTTTTTCAGCATTTGCTACACATTTATTACAGATATCCACTGTATAAATTCAGTGTGTTGTGACTTAATTGCTTTATCATAATTAGACCAGTTTAATTATCATGTTACTCTAACTGTGTTGAGACAAAAGCAGCCTTAGTATTCAACACGGCAGAAAATGTCAATGTATTTCTTAAATTGTAATACAAATGTATTATTTATCATGTTTCATATAAACATGGTCATATGAGTGAAAAGCAAGACCCCCGCAGATCATTCCTGTACTGTATTTATTGAGAAACTATCACATTGAATGTACATTAAATATTCTGTTTCATTAATCCAAAATTGAACTTAAGTTGTTTCAGCAATATTTAGTTTAAAAAAATGTCACAGCAAGCCAAGCTTACTAAATAGCTTGCATTTCTTATGCTTATTAGTGCATGTAGGTGATGTTTTTTTGTGCTTAGTCTGTAAAATACATACCTCCAGGGAGAAGACTCCAGCAAGCCTTGCAACATTGAATAGTAGTGCAAGAATAAAATATAGAACAAAATTCAATAGAAACATGTACAGAAAGGTAATGTAGGAAAACTGAGAATCTACAGTCACATGCAGCAAACAAATGGTTTTTTGATAAATACTGTACAATGTGCTGATTTAGGGGGATTTATTTAGAACAGTTCTTTTATTCATAAACTTTGATGTTAAAGATCTACAGTATTTCTCTAGATATCCCAGATACTCAGAGCTCATGTTAAGCTACTTAACGAGGTATTAACTTAACGCCACATTAACACTAACGGTGCATCTTCAAAGGGCAATAATATAATGTCGGGGTATGTTTTCTTCCATAAAGAGCATAATGTTAACTAAAATGGCTGTTAGTGACAATAACATGCAAATTGGGTGTTGCTTAACATTGCATGTCCATTAAGGTAAACACAGGAACGTAACATTATGGTATATGTTATACCTAACTTGCTGCTTCTCCTATCTAGACACTGATATAGGCATTGGGTAGTGTCTGGACGGGTGTCACAGACGTCATTTAAATAACCTGCAGATGTGGCCAGACTTACTGTCCATGGCCGCAGAAAAATAAGTGCAGACACACGGCTGGAATGCGGTCCCTCCGCGGCGACATGGACAGCAAGTCTTGCGGCCCAGGAGGATTAATACTGCAGGGTTCAATGCTTTTGATTGGGGCCCCACAGTGTTAATCCTATGACTGATGGCCATCCTTCAGGGAGAGACTAATGCTACTCACCTTTCAGAACAGCTGCACAGCCGTGTCAGGTCCCTGTCTGCAGCCGCCTTTGCCGGACATCTGTTCCATGTTTCTGCTGAAAGTAACAGGTGCAGGCTGTATTTTGTCCCCCTGGATGATCTATATGCCCTTTTATGGGGCTCTACATCATGAGGGGGTGGTAATATGATCATAGTTGGTCATCTATATCATCAAGAGGGCCGGAAAGGACAGGGGGACACTGTCCAGCCACCTTGATTATGTAGATGACCAAATATGGCCATATAGCCTCCCTTTCATGATGTAGAGCCCAATATACAGTAAGGACATCTACATTATTCAAGGGGAGGTAAAACAGCGTACATCTCTTACCTTCAGTGGAGACGTGGATCCAGACGGCAGGCAGAGGTGGCTGCAGACAGGGCTGGACATGGCTGCACAGGTTATCTGAAAGTGAGTTATACTAGTGTTTATCTTCCTGTAGAAGGCCCTAAAGGATTAACACATTCAGAAGCAGGGAACCCTGCAGCAGTAATCCTTTTGGGCAGCTTACTGTCCTCGGGGCTATGAGATCTGTAATTGCCAGCCCCACAGTAGCCGCATTGCACCGTGAAAATCACATTACCATGGACAGTAAGGGCCTCATGCAGTAAAGTCAGATGGGAAAAATCGCCAGGGTTTTTAAATCGACATTATTGACAGCGTTGCTATAAAGGTATGCAGAAATCCCCGAATACCAGTAATAGCAACATTTCAACAAATGGCAAGAAGCCGGTGCCGAGATGATCTGCCCTCTGTAAAGGGCTCACCCGGCGAGTTGATTATGCTCTCTCTCTCACCCGGCGAGGTGGCTCTCTCTCTCTGCAGCAGAATCAACTCGCCAACTCTGCGCAAATCTCGCCCGAAATAAAAATATTTTAATTTAAATTTTATTACTAGTGTATTGTAGCAGGGGGTCTCCGGAGCAGAACCGTGTTGTTTTCAGGTCCAGAAACCCCCTTATTCCCAAGATACAGGCCCTGGTATGGGGTGCCGGTATCTCCTATGCATTGAAATGTCCCCGTCATGTGACGTGGGACATTTACATGCATCGGAGATACCGGCACCCCACAATAGAGCCTGTATCTCAGGAAGCAGGGTGTCCCCGGACCTGAAATCAATGTGGTTTTGCTCCAGAGACCCCCTGCTCATCTAAACTAGTAAGAAAATTTTAATTAAAATATGTAATAAAAACCAAAACACAACCCACCCCTTGTGCATCCAAATAAAAACATTTTTTTTTTTTTTACACACCGGATTAATATCACAGGCCAACGGGGGTCCTCAGGTGGTCCACATGGGTGTCTGCAGGCTACACAGGGCACCACGGGACTCTGTCGGCCTCCAGGTGGTCCTCGCGGATGTCCACTCCACGGTAGTCTGGGGGCCCTCGGTTGTTCCCACGAGTGTCTTGGGGCCCTCAAGTGGTTCCCACAGGTGTCTGTGGGCCCTGAGGTGGTCCCCACAGGTATTCAGGGGTCCTCAGGTGGTCCCCGGGGCATCCGTGGGTCCGAAGGTGGTCCCCGTGGGTCTCCACTGGCCTGTGGTTCCATTCCTGTATTTAAAAAAAACTAAAATTTCGCCTACATTTCAATAAATACACCTCTCCCCCCCCCCCCACCAAACACATACAGTACAGTAATGGGCAAAATAACTATTATCCAGATATGGATAATAGATTATTTGCCCATTATTAAACACAACATTAGGCAGCCAGCATAAATAAAGTAAATAAAAACCGTTCTACCTACTCCTGCCAATATGAAGGGCATCCTCATCAGCATACTGCAGGGCAATGTCTTCCGATGCCAGTATGCATACATAAAAAAATACAATCTAATGGCCCCATGCCCCTTAATCACCTAAGCAGTTAATAACCACTATATTAATTAAGGGGTTAACCCACCCTCCCCCACTACCTATTTTATTTTCTATGTCTTTTTATTGTTTAGATTAAATTGATTTGAAATGTGATGGCTTGTTTTTTTTTACAGATTGGTTAGCGATTTTATTTAATGATGTATTTTGGTGGCTACTGGTTTTAATTAATGTGTTGCCTAATGGTTGTGTGAATTATTTGTTGTGTTGGTTACTGCTTTTAGGTATTAAATGTATTTTTTGGCTAGTGGAATGATTTATGTAATTGATTGGATAGTGGTTTTAATTATTTTATTGAATGCCTAGTGGTTATATTTTTTTAATTGATTGGCTAATGGTTTTATTTAGTTAATTGCTTGGTTGGCTAGGGCTTTTAATTTTTGCTTCTCGATGTTTATGTGCATGTTGTATCTGTTTTATTCTTGTGTATTTTTGGCATTCATGCTTTTGTATTAGTGTGACCATTGACTGCTATAGTAGCTTATCATGCCCATATTATATGGGTAAGATGTACTACTATGCCATTCAATGAGTACCGGATGTTTATAGTGGGTCCGGGGTGGGTGGTTAGGCCTCCTGGGTGGGATATTATTATCTGGATAATAGTTATTTTGCACATTACTGTACTGTATGTGTTTGGTAGAGGGTGGGAAGGGTGAGGTGTATTTATTGAAATGTAGGCCATGTTTTTGTTTTTTTTAAATACAGCAATGGAACCGCAGGCCAGCAGGGACCTCCAGACACCACCTGAAGACCCCCGGACACCTGCGGGGATCACCCGGGAATCCCTGTGGGCCCATGGACACCCGCAGGAACAACCCTTGGGCCCCCAGACACCCGTGGGGATCACCCAGGGACCCCCAGACACCCACGGGGACTACCAGTGGACCCAGTTAAGGCCCACAGACACAAGGGGTGACTACCTGGTGGCCATGGAGCCTAGCGGGGACCACCTTTGGCCCCTAGACACCAGTGGGAACCACCCGGGGACCCCTGCTGAGCTGTGGTATTAATCGTGTGTGTAAAAAAAGAAATAATGTTTTAATGTGGGGGCACAGGGGGTGGGTTGTGTAGTGTTGTTTATTAAATATTGTAATTTATTGAGGGGCCTAGGAGGTGGCTAGTAGGACTGTTGTGTTTATTTTTTTGTATTGTGGGTAGTGGTGGTGGCTAAAGAGGGTATTATCCCCAAGGAAGGGTGTTTAGGCCTTCTGGGTTTGGTAGCAGGAGGGTTTAACCCCTTCATTACCTTAGCGGTATTAACCGCTAAGGTAATGAACGGGTTAAGTCGACCCGCAAGGCCTAAACACCCACTAAGGACCAAATACCACCTTCAGCCACCCCTGCTACCCACAATAAGCATGGCACTGATGATTCACCCCTTCATTACCTTAGTGGATAGCCGCTAAAGTAATGAAGTTGCCTGTAAATGCATTTTTCATGCATCTGATTCATGCCGGGGGTCTCTGGGGCTGGTATTAATGGATATCAGCTCCGGAGTCTCCCGGCATTAATGCAATGCAGAAAAAATGCATTTTTGTTTCTAAGTGCCGTCTCGCCGCTCATCGGCAGCTTCTCACCACCTTCTTGCCAACTTTTTCTGGCTGGACGATTTGGTGATGAAATCTCCATTCTAGAGCGGTGATCAGCCTCGATAAGCTGATCGAGGCTACTAGAATTGAGCGAGTTTGGGAAGCTGGCGATAAGTGGCTTATCACTGCACGTTTGGCGTTGTTTGCTCTTATTGTCAGCTTATCAGCGTTTACTGAATCGCTGCAGGCTTTTATGGCAATAAGCCCCTTATCATCAGCTTATCGCTGCTTATAGCATGAGGCCCTAAGTCTGGCTACATCTGGAGCTTTATTTCCCATTACTTACCTCTTCCCCCATCTTTCTCTCCACTGTGCAAGAGATCTATTTCGGGGTCTGGATTGGTCTGGATTGGTCTGGATTGAGTGATGTCAAAAATGGCATAAAGTTAAATTATCGGAAGATAATGCAACATTATGCTACTATAATGTGATGTTAAGCCTGTGCAAGATGTTGTTCGGTATTGCAAATAATGAGCTTTGTGGATACCATGTTAAATCAGTGAACAGAACCACCATTCCTGTTTTCAGTAACATCACATTATGAGTCCTGATTTAATAGCGTTTTAATAATCTGGGCCTCAAATCTTACAAAACAGATTTTTCTGGCACACTTGTTTCCTTCAGTCAATCTCTTTTATCCAGTTTTGTGAACACAGTTATCACTACTTTTCACTGATAAAAAGTACAGCGGACACTTCAACTGTTGTGTGCATTTATGATTTTGCACTGCAGTTGTAGGGTAGTGTGCATCTACAGTATTTTATTAATTTGTAATCATTTTAACACAGACTTAAGTTCCATTCTGCTATACCTGTTTAAAAGGCAAATTTCACGCAATCACCCAGAGGGGTGGTCTCTTACATAATGATAAATGGATTTGAAGTAATGGTGACTGTGACGGTAGGGGTTACTGGCACCACAAATCTGAAATGAAGCCCAGCTAGCTACCCCTAAATCTATGTAACTTGGCCACCTTTGTAAGGCTTATTTTGGTCAAATGTATTTAACAACTGGGGAAGAACAGGGAATGTGTAAATGTATTTCCATGTCTATAAGAATGTATTTCAAAGTCTGTATTTGTTATTCCCTGTAAATGCAATCTCACAGTTTAGTGAATCAGCATTGTTCCCTGTTAATTCAATTCCCAAGTCTAGTTGAGCAAGCAATATGATATAAAATGTTTGTGATCTATGTGTAAGCCTTGTGATCTGATTTGGGAGTCAGCCCTGTAAAGTGTTAATTGAATTAAGTGAATAATCAGGGATGGGATGTGTTCTTAGCACGCCCTCTGGCTGTTGTGGCACTATCTTAATTTGTGCTCTGATTGTCCAGTAGCCCCTTCCCATACAATGGATAGCCACAGAGGGCTATAGAAGGGGTGATGCTGATCAGAGAATCAGAGCTACCTTTCAGAGAGACACTCTGTGAAGGAGTATGGAGATTCCTTCAGAGGACCATCTGAGAGACTGAGAGACACTCTGGGAAGGAGTGTGGAGATTCCTTCAGAGGACCACCTGAGAGACATTCTGTAAAGGAGTTTTGATCTTTACAGTGACCAGCTGGAGATATTTCAGAGGGGCTGCTGCGTGATCAGCACTCTGAGATACTGGACGAGAAGCAGACAGGGCAAGTCTTCTTGAAGCAGGCCCCTGCATCTAGCAAGGCTAGAGTCTACTCCCCAGGCCCCCAGTTGGTATTGTATCTTGTTTTGTACGTCTTTGTTTTTTCTGCTGGCGTGCCAGAATAAACCCCATTATATTCAATAACGTTGTCCTGTCTGGTGCTAGTGATCCCGGTGGTTTTGGTGTAAAAGTACTGGTCTCCTGTGAGAGTGACTGTATGCTTATTTGCATTTCATTTCCTAGAATCCCTAGCCGCAGTGAAAGCACTGGAGATAAGGCTGAAAAACAGGGTTGTAGACCTGATAATAAAAAATGCACAAATGCGCACCAGGGATTAGTGGAAGGTAATTTATTAAAAATACACAAAAACTGAGGTGATCCAACCCCACCTCAGAACAGCTGTGCAGCTGGACGGCTAAGTACTACCAAGGAGAACACCTAATGGAGACTAAACCCTAAGCTGCACAGTATACAAATACAGTAACATTTATATAAAAAAACATGAAAGAAAACAAACAAACATGAAAACAACCTATCAACAGATTTGTATAGAAACCGCCATAGGGTTGGGCACTGGCAAGGGGAAACGGACACTCACACTGAGACAGTCAGCAGACTCGTGGTGTCTGCACAGGATCCGGATCTCGGCACCGCGGAGATGGATAAAACCGCTACTGTCTCCTGCAGGCTCCGTCTCAGCTTACCAGCATACACGCGCAGGATGACCTGTCTGAGACAGGAATGTGCTCACAAGTGATATTTTTATAATGAACACAGTGTATTTCAAAAATTTAATTCCACAACACAGATTATATAGTCATGTAGCAAACATTATTACTCCCACTCTTGTATTTCAATGGAAAATACCCAATGTACAGTACCAGCAGGAAAAGTAGTAATTGTTTTGCGCCAGCAGGGAGTTTTGTTAGCACTTAATTTCTCCTGTATTCATGTGCCAATGGGTGTAGTAACGTGGCTTTATCTGTATTGCTAAATCTTTCATTTTCGGCAGACAGAAAGGGATGTATTATAAGTAGAGATGTGTGAATGTCTTGTGTAAAGGTTTATGCAAGTTTTTCAAGAAATTTATATTTGGGAAAGTGTTTATGAAGATGTATATTCAATAATGTTTGTTATTTTGACACAAAAGTCATGGTGAGTATGTTTACCTGTATTTGGGTTAAAAAAATAAAAAATTGTGTTAGCTTTTCATGTTATTTTGGTTCTAAAACAAATTTGTGTTTTGGTTCTGTTTTACCAAATGTAGATTTGTTTGCTTCTGGTTTTTGATGTTTACCAAATGTTGGTGGAAAATCTAAATAAGCATTAAAATACTGAAGCATAATAAAGAATTAAAAAAAGGCTTTAAATAAGTTTAACATCATAAAAATAATTAGGAAACTACAATATCAAAACGAAAAACCCTAAAACACAGTAGTTTAAAAACATATATTGAGAAACATACCAAATTTTTAGCTCCAAAGTAGATGTTCTGTATGTACTTGGCCTTGTCTTGTTATTTGGGTTTGAATACTTTTGGGGCTTTGGTTCTAGAAATCTCAGGGATTTTGTTTTTACAAATTAAGATTCCTGTAGGTTCTAATTTTACACAACCGGTTTTGCCCATATCTATAAAAAAAAACTTCCTGATTTTCACCCACACTGAAAAACCAGAACTGTTGTTCCTCAGCATTCTCCCCCTCGCAGTTACTGCACTTAAATACATTGCAGATGCCTCTAGCAGCAAAGGATATTCAGTATAATACTGTATATGAAAAAATGAAGTAATGTCAGACCTAATTAGAAAAATAGATAGTTGTTGTACTCGTTTCCCTTCCATTGAACAAGTCTTTGGACATTACCAGCACATATTCATTTAAATGAAAAATTAGCTGCTCCATAAAGTACTTGACATGATGGAGTAGCAGAGAGATATGTCTTTTTCTGACGTTGTCATTTCCTCACAGAGAAACAATGCCAGAGAACCTGTTGTAAACAATTAAACCTGCACTATATTTCTAAAAGCAAACGAAACAGCAGGTAATTAAACTATTTCACTTAGGCAAGTGCACAACTATTTAAGGAAATATGGAGGCGGGCAGATTGATAAAGCTCTGATTCGGGGTATGGCACCCGATATGGCACCTGGTGTTAAATGCTATTGATGTATATGTCAGTTAACGCTAGATCAGGTGTGAAAATAACCTGCACCAGAGTTTGATGAATCCTGCTGATAGACATTTATTTATCAAAATATTCTGGCTAGGAAATGGATGCAAGAAACAACACCAAGTTTGAGAAAATGAATTTATTTTAAGCACAATTAATCTCAATTATTATTTTCCAAAGAATCATTTAGGGACTGCTGTGCCTTGCATGCAAATGTTATATTTTGACCAAAGGGCATTTATCTTTGGCTTTCAACTTTAAATAAGTGTAACACCTTCCCCCCCCTAAGGGAGATCTGCATGCTACATGATGTATTGTGGTGCTGGTTAGCTCACCTGCGGTCTTTCAGAATGCCTGAGTCTCCGTTTATGGTAGTGGGAGTAGCGCAGGGACAAGCTTGTAGTTCTCTGGTACAGCGCCTCCATCCTGTAGGGATCTACCAGAGGCAGTGAGTAGTCCCCCACAGGAACCCCTTCTCAGTAAGTCACACAGAGGCAAGGAATGGTTCACCATTTATTGGCAGGCCAGACCTTAGTCCTTCCTTCTCTTGCAAGAGAGGTATTTTATACACCCGGCACTTTTAGAAGAATTCCCTCACATCTTACATATAAACATTCCCTTGACTAGTCCCCCTAAGGGCTTGAGGCCCTTGAGGCTAGTCGCCATCCTCTTAACCCCTGATGGGGTAAGGCAGAATACCGCCTCACTCTCTGGGGAGCAGGCTACATCTTGGGATTCTTCTAAATTTAGGTAGGAAGCATCTTATATACCTGGGGAGGGGTTAGTAATCCTGCCCCAAAACTGGTCAGGTTTAGGTGATCGACAGGCATCACACCATTGTGCATGTGACCCTGTTAACACCCCTCCCAGGCATGATATTTCCATCTGCCACTAGCCTGCACCTGGCTATGTCAACAAAATAACTGGTGTGCTAACGGACTCACATGCTAACCTATGTGAAAGGGATTTAACCCTAACACTGCTTGCACTTTGGAGAAATAAACCAGTTATTCCAGTGTTTTATTTCCTTCCAAAGATACATAAAAATATTCAGGAGCCACCAGGTAGACAGATAATTTCTGAGAATTTATCGGAATATATAGATTTTTTTTCTCCGTCAATATGTGGTAGAAATAGACTCCTATTTAAGAGATACTATGCATATTTTAGATGTCCTCAATAAAGTTACCTGGGAGGAAGGGTGGATACTAGTGACTACAGATGTAACTTCACTGTATACGTCAATCCACCATAAACATGGATGTGAAGCCATAGAGAAAATTTTGAAAATGTATGTGAGTCTCCCAGAACTTCAGGTGTTTTTTTTAAATTAGGAGTATAATGTTCATTCTGGAACATAACTTCTTTTGGTTCAGTGGTGAGTTTTTCCTCCAAAAATGTGGAAAAGGTGATGGGGCTGGGTTGTCACCAAGCTACGCCAATATTTTTATGGGTGTCTCGGAGTCAGAATACATCTGGAACCAGAACCCGTTTGGTGTGAACCTGGTCCTATGGAAGAGGTTTATCGATGACATCTTCTTTATATGGAAGGGGGACGCCGATACTCTGAAATTGTTCTTAGAATATCTGAACATGAACCCATTAAATTTAAAATTTACCAGCAAATGGAGTTCGACAGAGGTGGAGTTCTTAGATTTAACTATCTATATTGAAGAGAATAGAATTACTACGAGGACCTTCTTCAAAATAGTTGAAGCCAACAACTATATCTTTAATTCAAGTTGCCACCCAGCATGGATTACGAACATTCCTTTTGGACAAATGAAAAGAATCAAAAGGAACTGTACACGGGAGGATGTCTATCAGAAGCAAGATGGGATTTTGAAATCTAGGTTTCTAGAAAGAAATTATGATAGCCAAAATATTGAGAATGCATTAAAAAGAACTAATGATATTCAGAGAGAGAGTCTGCTGGTTCCCAAAACACACACTGTTATCAAATCAGGTGATTTTCAAACTGCTTTCATTACTCTGTACAATAGGAAGGCCATGGATATTAAAAAGACCATCAATAAATATTGGCATGTTTTAAAAGGTGGTCCTATCCTAGGTGAATCATTAAGTGATAGACCCAAAATTATTTTTAAAAAACCACACAATTTTAAATCTGCACTTGTGCCCAGTGTTTTAAAATGAACCCACCAAAAGATGGTTGGCTACAGGAACCTGTGGGTTTTTATAAATGCATCATGTGCAAGGCGTGCACTTTTGGGTCAGATGATAAGAGAAGTTTTAAATCCAATATAACCGGCGAAAATTTTAAAATGAAACAATATAAACTGCAACTCCAATATGTCGGGAAAGCTTGCAGACCCCTCAGAGTTTGAATCCTTGAACATGTCGGGAACATAAAGAAAAAATCCTGACTCAGTGTTCCTAAACATTTTTTACAATTCCTCAATGCTGACCCTAGAGGTATGAAGTTCAGAGCAATAGTTCATGTGTAATGTAATTGGAGGGGGGGGGGGGGGTGAGAGAAATAAAAAAACTGATCCAAAGAGAGAGTTTCTGGATCTTTAGATTGAATACGCTGGTCCCAGATGGTCTTAATATTGACATAGAGATAGTGGCCTTCCTGTAATGACTTTTATTCATTTTTACTGAAGGTTTTTATCATTTATTTTGCTCGATTTCTTTTTAAGAATTGTTTTTAGTTGGTTACCATATTTCATTGGTAACCACATGGATGCTTTTTCCTTCGATCATGATGTTATGTGTGATATATTTTTTCTGAAGTATATTTCACTATTAAGGACGCTTCTCTAATGGTCTCTGTATTTCCACAGATTTCATTTTGGACCATGCTGAGTCGTGTGACATTTTAATATTTTATTTGTGGATATAGTTTTAAACCAGCTGTTAGAGCCACTTGTATGTGTGTTGTAGCTTGGATTGCTATATTCATTTGAGCATCCAGGTCCACATTTTGTATGACAATATATTTATCACATGTTTTTATTTTTATGTGTCATATATATATATATATATATATATATATATATATATATATATATATATATATATATATATGTATTACAGCTAGTTTAATTTATCTCTCCCATGATTTATGGTGGAGCAGTATTTAATATGTTTTACTAGATATTTTAAGGTATTTTTTAGTTGTATATGCAGCGCGAATAACACTCTGTGTTTCCTTGATGTTCTGATGTTTACATTTGCTGTCATTTGAACTCTGACCCTGCATGGAGCTTTTGCCATTGACTACCGGGGTTCATGTGTAGACTAGAAGACATGGGTGTTTCTACAGGGTGAATGATGATAGGCTAGCATATACTACTTAAGGATTAGCGTCAGTGTAACTCATCCATCAAGTCCTGAGGAAGAAATTTGCAAAACGTGTAGAGTGGGAGCTAGAGGGACCTTGACTCGTAGGTGTGACGTCATCACGCTGGGACGCCGGCTGGAACGTACTGCTGACACATGGAAGCGGAAGTACGTCGTGGAGACGGGGGTCTGTGTGCTCAACAGTCCCCGCGGTGAAGGCGACCATACACGCAGTGTGTTCAAGACTTTACTACCATCTGAGAAGCGGACCCAGTTCTCTTTTTTTCGTACACTGCCTTGGTGGGGAGGCTTACATGTGAGTATATAGGAATACGTTTATATTTATGTGCACAATACATGGTTGTACTCCCTACACTATCTTGTTCTTGTTCTTTGCTTGTTTGACTTGGTGGAAACTGTGTAAGCTCCACAAGCAAGCCTCCAGACTAAGTCCACTACACCACTATCATTATCTCCAGTTTGGGGTTCAAGGCCTGTATATGAGAGCTACATTGTGATTGTGTTTTCTATAGAGTGCACATTCCACCTTCCCCCATTCCTGTATCCTAGCAGGATTGCACTATTTTTTCTGTATTTTCTTTTACATGTACCGACTGATGGTCTGTGCGCCCTGAGAGTTTTTTCATTTCTACTGCCTGCACTTACCAGGACTTATATGTTAGGGCCGGGAAACACATATAGCAGCAAGGGCATTTGGCTACATAAGCACATGTATTATACTGTACAATTCAAAATGTGTAATAGTGTGTACTCTGTAATTGCAAAACACTTGGAATAAATGCTCTATAGCAAAAATATAATTATATCAATTACTATAATTAATTTAAGAAAATGTTTTATTATTGCTGCAGTTGCAACATAATGTGAAAATTCAACCCCCTGAATACTTTCATTTATGAAAGAATCTGTCAACCTTTAAATTACAGCTAAAAATGCTTCACAAACTGAGCTCATGTATATGAAGCCCACAAATTATTTTAAAACAACAACTTTTCTTCACCTTTTGAAAGGTTATTCCTTTATAATCCTGCAGGTATTACATTGTACATTCATGAAAAAATATATAATTACTGTCTCATACAGAACAACATAGATTAGGATAGTATAACGCTGAAATTGTCGAACTGTCATTAAACAGTGAACATTTTTATTTTTTGTTTATAAAATGTTTTACCAGGAAGTATAGGTTAAAGCTGTTAAATTCTGGGCATTATTGAAATCCCTGCTCTCTGATTGGTTAAAATTCCAGGCATTATCCATACAATAATGGCCCAGAATTGTGGCACTCTGCCAAGTTTTTAGCCAATTATCTTTGAGTTCTCATAAACACAGAGTGAGAGCAGTTCTCAGAGGGGAGGTGATTGGACAGGAGGCACCAGCAAGGCACTGACTCCCCCCGCACCTCCCCCCCTGCCTGCAGAGAGCTCCGCACAGGAGAGTGAGGAGAAAGGTGTCTGTTTTGTGGGTGTTGAGGGGGGGGGGGGCAGAAGAGCCTGTTTTGTTGGAGTGTGTAATGAGCGCAGGAATGTGTGTAAATAGGACAGGACCGCGAGGCTGAGGTGTGGATTAGTAAACACCGACCAGAAGCCGAGAGGCCATATCCTGTGTGCAGGTTTGTTGTCGTGTAGCCGGGTCAGGTTTAGGAGAAGTAGGGTAGTAGGTAAACTTGCCATGGTTGAGGGTAGGAGAAAGGAGGGTAGTAGATGTTACTTAGCCGAGGTCGAGGGTAGTAGAAGGTAAAGTAGTAGATATCCAAGCCAAGGTCGAGGGTAGTAGACTAGAGGGCAGTTGGTAAAGGTCTGTAGTAAAGGTTCAGAGGAAACTGCAAGGCACAGCAAAGCAAGGCAGGACAAGGTACAACAGAGTGCTTGCGACCATCACAACGTCACAAGTAACAAACAGTTATGCTCAGCCAATTTGCAGAGACAAACACTGAGCATATCAAGGATGAACAGCAAATAACTAACCGGCTGCATGTCAGAAGCTGATACTACAATCAGAGCCCTGATTTGTTGCTGGGCGGAGTTGCACTGATGAGGCCTGGGCTGCAGGAAGGTCCTGATCAAACTCGGGGGTGGAGCCTGTACCCCATGCTGACATCACAGGGGTGGCATTTTGCACCCGATCCTCACAGTGTGTCTTCTTGCAGTGGGTGTAGAGGGGGCCTGGATTGGATTTAAGATTAAAAACATTGGCGGTGCATCTTTATTTGTTAATAAATTTATAACTAGTAGTCATCAAACAAGTCGATGGACCTCCAGATGCCTCAAAAGACTATTGATGCTGTCTCTCACGTTGTCAGAAGAAGACTGATAGCTTTAAAATAGCATTTCACTTCCTAAATAATTGTTCTCCTTAAATTTGCTGGAAGAGCCTTCTTGTATTTATTACCTTCATAATTGATATTTTAGGTACACGCTGTACAGCTCAAAACTAACGTGGTGTTTAAAGATGAACTTGGCATATTTCGGAGGTATACCACCACATCTGATCTTTTATTTTTCCTGGATGCTCTGGTGCATGTCACTCAGCATGATGTCTGGGAACTGTAAAATCCTGGGTGCTGGAGCAGGTGTGCTTCTGGCAGCGGGCGGGGGTAAATGGTCAGGGAGCATGCTTTCCTCCTGTCGTGGCCTAGCTCTTACCGGGGTTGTCATCTCCTCCAACAGAAGAGTATACATGTATTTTGGAGATGGAGCGGATGAGCATGGGGGGTCCCATGGTGTGCTTGGTGTTGGCACCATGAAGGTCAAATCAAGGGATTGAGAGGGTGCATGGGGGGGGGTATGCAGTTCCTCTATGGGAGAAAAAGGCTCTTCCAGGCCACCCTCCTGCTCCTGCATCGGACATACAGGAGCAGAGACTCGAAGCAAAGAATAGAAATCTGTGATGTTCCTCTCAATCTTATCCAGGCAAACACCCATGCACCAATCCATATTCTCCATGGTCTCCAAAAGAAAATCCATCATGGCCTCCATTCGGTCCCTGTATTGCTCCGTTGAGTTGTCAGTGATTTTGATACCACTGAAAAAATCCAACATGTGGACGACCAAGCTGGTTCTGGTGCAAGGAGTGCTGGTGTTACATGGACGAACATCTGCGTGGCTTGGTGCTGGTGGAGGTGAGCTGGGGGCTTGGGGATGAACATTGGCATTGTGGGTGCAGGGGCAGGTGAGCTGGGGGTTTCTGGATGAGCATTGGCGTGGATGGGTGCTGGAGCAGGTGAGATGGGGGTTTCCGGATGAGCATCAGCGTAGATGGGTGCTGGAGCAGGTGAGCTGGGGGTTTTCTGGACGAGTATTGGTGGACAAAGAGACAGAGCAGGCGGATGTTTTGGAATCGGTGGCAGTGGGCGATGGCAATGGAAAGTACGAGACATCCGATTCAGCTTCGATGGGTGCAGGGGCACTTCTGGTGCCCGTCCAAACAACTTGATGTTGTTTATTTTGGCAATTTTCTTCTTCACATAATGAGGGCCAGGGTTCGTTGCCTTGGGAGCCTTCGGAACTATCGGAACCTTTATTCTAGGCACCTTTGGCTTGAAAACAGCTTCCGACTGTCGCTTTCTTGTGGTCGGCGCAGCAGAAAAAAGCAGGTTCCTACGTCCGTAGAATCGGAGTTGATCCATGGAAGCAGATGGAAGAATGCACAATACAGTATCTGTTCAAGACCTCGTTCAGATAGAGGTCAGCGTGTGGGAGGCTATGCATTTTGTGTCACCTTTTATGCACTATGTCCGTATTGGAATTTTTTGGCGGCCGTCGACTCGAGCTGCAGGTATTACAAGTGGGCGTATACTGTACAGTACTTTACCTCTTGTGGTCCATTATAAATATACCATCACTTCTGTTGATTCAATACACATTGAATATACATCGAATATATTTCCTCCGTGCTTGATTTTTTTTCTAAATCACCAATGCTGATGAAAGTTATTTCAAAGGATCTCAGCATGCAAATAAAGGACATGTACTAGAGAGGACACAGAATTTTACAGATCAAATGCTGGTTACTGAATTCGGGCCTCGATTTAGCACAAAGCAGTGTCAGCTATCATGCCCATGGTCAGGCAAAAAGGGTAAAGCGGAGTCCCCCAGTCACAAAAGAGTAAGTATTGTTGGTTTCTTTCTGCAATTACAGTACTTTATCACTCTAAAAGCTTCTTGCATATCAAAAAGCATGTTTTTGTTTACTGGTTTTCTTTCCAATTCTTTAAGGCCCAAGCATTTACTGTACAACTGTACTTTGAGAAGAAAATACAGTATAAAAAATGTTTTCTCTTTCTGCTTTTATTACTCAAATTCTTCTCTTTTCTTTTAAACTGTAGGACGGCAAAGCGTCTGGTGGAAGAAATCAGTGAGGCTAATGATGAGCGCTGTGCAGCAAGAGTCAAGACTGTTCTAGAGAACAGTCACAATATCACAGCATCTGAAACCAGCATCAGGGTGATGATATGCCAATTGGGATGGAAATATGAATGTGTCAAGTAAGTGTCTTACTGTAATAAAGTATAGTATAATGCAGTACCGTAGTATGCAAAGTGACAGGACAGAGTGACAGAGCAGGGTGGATACTGTAATGACGGTGCCTTAGTTTGAACAGTACAGGAAAAGTGTTGTACTATACACTACTGTACTGTATGTAAAAGTGTGGTTTTACTATACCTGTAAAATTCTTCCTTGTCATTACAGATCGTATCCAATGATAAGGGATGCCAACAAGGTGAAAAAAGTGGACCAAGCACGGGCATGGATCAAAAGTGGCAAGACCTTTCAGGATGTCATCTTTTCTGATGAGACAACTGTAGCTCTTGAGAGATTTGCCACTTTTGCATTCCACAAAAAAGGATGCCTATCTCTGAAACAGTGTCCCAAGCACCCAGTGAAGATGCATGTGTGGGGTGCAATCTCTAGACATGGACCAGGATGCATAATCATATTTGAGGGTAAAATAATGCACAAAGTCACATGCTGTAGCCTTATGCACTGTACAGAAAAAAGAAAAATTGTGACTATAGCGCTAAAGTGTCTACAACTAATCAGTGATAAAACAAATAGTGATAATATTATACCCTTTACAGAAAGGTAAGGCTGCCTGATAACTACTGCCTAGTACAGACAGAAACAGATTGTGAATAAAAATAAATCTGGCGCCAAATAATTGTCCAATATGGCAAGTCCTGTAATCCTCAGTAAAGCTGCACGGATGCTTTCATGCCATGGAACGAGAAAAAAGACAAATAGAACAAATCATAGCATAACACTGCTGGGTAATGACAGTCTATACTATACATAGAACACTAAACATTAAACAGACTCTTAGGGCCTCGTGCAGTAAGTGCCGATAAGCCGTTTATCGCAATTTTTTCGCCAAATTTGCCCTCCCGATTCAGTAAGCGCCGATAAGTGGTAAAAATCGGCAATTTTTGTTGCCGATAAAAACTTATAGGCAGCCGGGTGCCGATAAGCCACTTATCGGCACTTTTTGAACTCGGCTGAATTCAGGTAGCCCCGATCAGATTTTTGCTGCTGATCGGCACTCCAGAATGGAGAGTTTTTCGGCAATTCGTCCCGCCAACTAAAGTTGGCAAGTTGGTGGAGGAGAAGCATCGGCAAGGGCGACACTTAGAAAAAATCAGGCCTTTTTCCTGTCTGTGATTGATGCGGGGGGTCACCAGAGCTGATACCCGCACCGGAGCCCCCCGGCATGCATCCGAGGCAGGAAAAATGCATGTAAAGCCCACTTCATTACCTTAGTGGCTAACCGCTAAGGCAATGAAGGGGTTAACCCACCGTGCCAGCTTTATTGTGGATAGCGGGGGTGGGTGAAGGGGGCATTTGGCCCTTGTTGTTTGTTTAAGGCTTGTGGGGGGGTTGCGGGTGCACTTAACCCCTTCACGACCGTAGCAGTTAATACCGCTAAGGTCATGAAGGGGTTAAGCCCTCCCACGACCCACCCGCAAGCCCTAAACAACCCCCTTTGTGGCTAATACCACCTTCACCCACACCCACTACCCACAATAAAAAATAATCACATACACCAGCCCCACACTAAATAAATAAATAAATAAATAAATAAATAAATAAATAAATATATCTACATAAATAAATAAATAAATAAATAAATAAATAAATAAATGACTATAAATAAATAAATGACTATAAATAAATAAATGACTATAAATAAATAAATGACTATAAATAAATAAATAAATATATATATATATATATATATATATATATATATATATATATATCAAAACAAAACAGAAAAAAACGAAGTAGCGCCTCTAATACAGCCTATACAAAACTGTGATTGATGTAAACCAATTATGAAAGCATCCAATGGGGTGGCATATGTGGGTGAATTAAATCCAAACCAGTATTAACCAAGGGTAATAGGTTCTATAATGTATTTAAAATATTCAATAGTAAAGACCTAATACTTTAATATTTAAAAATAATACCATATAACCATAACGTATAAAAAATATAGAATAAAAAATGAAAAAAAAATGAAATAAAAAGGTTAAAATTGGATGAAAAAACCTAAAAAACCTCAGAAAGCACAAAGTCCTGTTCCAGAATATAGCATCCAAATATATGGCAGCCCGTTTCAAAGGGGTCAATACTCCCTGTTGATTCCTTTGAAAAAAGAAAAGAAAAGAAACAGGCGCACACCTAGTGCATTAAAGTATAACAAATAGTTTATAGAACAATAAAATCAGTCAAATGCCCACTCACAAAAGTACAGGGTTTAAAAGCAGGTATGAGATAGGCTCTCATAAGCCAGTACTGCAGTCTGTTGTCAGCAATGGAGTCCTCTCCTGTCTGCTCTCCGCATGGTCTGAGCAACCGGAAATGACGTCCCTCCGGTCGGGTGCACAGCACAGGAAATCCCTCCAGGAATTTACATTCCATCCCTAACAATTAAACAATTAACTAATTCAAGCGTTGAACAGAACAAGTTATCCTGTGAAAAAATATAAGTACCAACAAGAATACAATATACAAAAGCAAGCCTCACCCTGACCTAAAGTACACCATACAATAACAACAATTACATCTATCTAATTGTAAAATACATTATACACATTTATACATAGCAGCATAGCCAAATTAATTTACAACACAGCAAATCAAGCTTTTAAAACAACATCATTTCTTTCCCTGTATGTATATATCGATATAGACATACATACATACATACATACAGTGGCAAGAAATGATATACCAAAAATAAATAAATACACATGTTAAAAAAGCTTTTAAAAAAATAAACAAGATAAATAAAATAAATTTCTTTAGTTCACTTACTATTACTTGACCCACTCACCGACTCCCTTTGAACAGCTTACTCTCGAACCAATCCACGCACAGGAACCCATAAAATAACAAACCATAAAATAATAAACATTAAAATAAAAATCCAAAACAATCCACGGGTGTTCTATTTGTAATCCATCTTCATCTGTATTCTTCTTTCTTCTATCTGCGGCTCTCTTCTGGGGTCTTCATGTCTTCTACGGGCACGCCTTGGCCTTCTTCTTCTGTAGGAGGTCCTTCCTCCTCGGCGTCTTGCTTAAAAATGAGACGACATAGGCATTTAAAGGCCTATGATGTCACATTTGCGTCATGGTTCCTACGGCCCTGATTGGGCCGTGAAAACCATGTGTTTTGGCCGAGAAAAAAAAAATGATGACGTCACTTAAAGGCAATGAAAGCACAGCCAATAAATGCAATGTTTTGATTGTCATTTGAGGTTTTTGATTGGCATTTGAGGATTTTGATTGGAAGATCAGATTGGATTATTAAAGGTAATGGATTTTATTGTAGTGTGTCTGTATGGAGAAGTGGTATTTGTAGTACAGAATGTTTTTGATAACCCTTCTACATTTATTTGTATATTGGTTCATCATGTGTGTGTGTATATATATATATAGTTGCATGATGAAGCCACTGTCCAAATGAATGGGTGAAGGGTGGGTATCGGGCCAGTGTGGCTTAACCCCTTAATTACCTTTGCGGTTATTATCCGATAAGGTGTTTAAGGGGTTAATTGATATCTGAATGTAATTGCAATGTATTGGCTTTGTATTGGCTATGTATTTTGTGGGCAACGAAAGACAAGGATGTTGCTGGCGATGGGGGCTTCTTATTGATGAGGTCAGTAGTACTTTATTTATTTTAATATGCTAGTTAATGTGTTTAATAATGGGCAAATAATCTATTATCCCTATCTGGATAATAGTTATTTTGCACATTATTGTACTGTAGGTGTTGGGGGGGGGGGGATGTATGTATTGAATGTATAGGCCAGGTTTATTTTATTTACATTCAGGGTTGGTTCCTTGATTCTGCGTGAGACCTCTGGAGACCACCTGCGGTCTCCTCGGGTATCTCATGGGTATCAGACTGGTGGTTCCACGGGTGACACCTGCGGGGATGAAGCGGTGGCCTCACATCTGTGGGGGCACCGCGGACCCATAGGTGCAGGGATGAAGCGGTGGTCCCACCTTCGTGGGAGCACCGCGGACCCGTAGTGAGCACTTGTGAGTTCCCCAGACCCCCGTGGGAACCACCTGAGGCCCTGCAGACACCTGTGGGTCTGACCCGGGGCCCCGAGACATCCACGGGCCTACCATGGGGACCCAATTGTGGCCCACGGTTACCCAAGGAGACCACCTGGGGGCCATGGCGCTTGGCGGGACCCACCAACAGGCCTCCAGAACCTGTGTGAAACAAGTTGCTGGTACCCTATAGGTCTGTCAAGTGCCCCGCCAGCCCGCCAGGGGCTCGCGTGGGGCTGGGGTATGAACCCTGTATGTAAAAGGATAAATCATGTATTTATGGGGGGGCAAAGGGGGTGGGTAATGTATTTAAAAAATAGAATGATGCTTATTGTGGGGCTGTGTATTGTTTTTATTGTGGGTACTGGGGGTGGGGGGAGGGGGTATTGGCCCCAAGGGTATGTGGGTAGGCCTCCTTTGTGGGTAGTGGGTGAGGGTGGTTAGGCCTCACAGGGTGGGGGGTTAGTGTGGGAGGGTATTAAGGCATCCCGAGTGGTGGGTGAGGGTGGGTTAACCCCTTAATGACTGTAGCGGTTAATAACTACTATGGTGATTAAGGGGTTAGGGGACATTACATTGGATGTTTTCATTCTTGTGTCTGTTTTGCAGCAGCGGAGGGGGCATGGGCAGGATGAAGATGAGGATGGCCTTCATCATCGCAGCCGGAAATGGGTGAGTACTATATGTATTTAATGTATTTATTGTTGTTTATGTATTTTAAATACACAGGGGGTGTATGTTATTTATTGCAATGTTTATTGGGTGCAAATGTCCCCAATAAACATGCTATTCTGCCTTAACCCCTTCATTGCCTTAGCGGCTATACGCTATGGTAATGAAGCAGCATTTATGTATTTTAATAATATTGTGTGGAAGCAGGGGGTCCCCTGAGCTGAACCACATTGATTTGTGGCTCAGAGACCCCCTGCTTCCGAGTTACAGGCCCCGGTTTGGGGCATCGGTTACAGTGTCGCCGCCATATTTATAGCGGACACGGCGCGAATGGGACGCTATAAAGATGGCGGCGACACTGCCACCTGATGACACATACCGGGGCCTGTAACTCAGGAAGCAGGGGGTCCCTGGTCCACAAAGCAACGTGGTTCAGCTCAGGGGACCCCCTGCTCACAGTACATTATTATTAAAAATACTTTCATGCTGCTTCGTTACCGTAGCACAAAGCTGCAAAGGTAAGGGACGAGTGTTTATTGATATGTGTGTTTTACTGATAGTGTAGATGTGCAGAGGGTCTCCGGAGCTGAACCGCTTGGTTTTAGGTCCGGGGACCCCCTGCTTCCCGAGATACAGGCCCCTTTAGGGGGTGCCGGTATCCCTCTGCTTTGTTTACATTCCGCGGTCACGTGTTCGGGACCTTTAAATGTAGAGGGATACCGGCACCTCATAAAGGGGCCTGTATCTCGGGAAGCAGGGGGTCCCCTGACCTGAAACCAATGCGGTTCAGCTCCGGAGACCCCCAGCACATGTACACTAGGAGTCAAAGTTGTTAATAAATAATTTTTATTTTGCCGATGTTTGCGCTGAGAGAGCGGCTTGTCTCTCTCTGCTGCAAACACTTATCGGCATAAACGGCCTATCGGCAGGTTATCGGGAGCCAGGCTGTTTCGGCACAGGCTCATCGGCAGTTTTGCTTTCGCAGTGATTCGGCAGGGATCGGCATGGATTCGGCCCTTACTGAATACTGGGAGGGCAAATCGCCAAAATTAGGCCTATCGGCAACCCTTGGTGATTTCACTTTTTCGGCGCTTACTACATAGAGCCCATAGTGACAAAACTAAAACTTATTTATTAAAATAATATATAATGAACTATGCCATTAACAATGGTCACAAGGGTTACTGAACAGCTGATCATCCGGAGATGTAAAATCAGAACCCTACTTACGAGAAGCAGGGTAATAACAAGCGGTGGTCGTACAGTGTCACTGTCAAGGGGATGATGTTGAAACAGAGTTAACACTCTACAGCGCCGGCTCACTCGCCCGATTCTCCTTTCTGTCACACACGGGGATGTGTCACGGGGGGAAGCAGTCTCTGTGGGGCGCCCACGCTGGAAGGGCGTGTAGCTAATCCCCCTCCTTCTGCTCTTCCTCTCTGCCCGACTGTAGACGCGTGCCCGCGTGCTTAAAGTGACACGAGCTCCTCCACTTGCACGGATCTACCAGTACTACTGCGTCCAGCTAATCATGTACCTCTGTGCAGACACAAGAGTGATGGATAACACGAATATCTCTGAAACAGTGTCCCAAGCACCCAGTGAAGATACATGTGTGGGGTGTGATCTCTAGACATGGACCAGGATGCATAATCATATTTTAGGGTAAAATAATGCACAAAGTCACATGCTGTAGCCTGCTGTAGCCGTATGCACTGTACAGTACAACTGTAGTGTATTCTATACACTAATGTTCAATTTTAATATAATTTTTTCTTCTCTTGTTCCAGGAATCATGGACAAAGTATTTTTCTAAGAGCAAATAGTCACTGTATTATTGAATACATTAGACATGATTTCCTATCTGGTGGTCACCGGTTCTTCCAGGACAATGACACCAAACATACCGACTCTACTACCTATGTTCTTCCGAGCGGTATCAACTGGGTTAAGACACGAGTAAGTGCTCCAGTATACATGAAAATTTTCTTATTGTTTTAAACTCTTTTTATCTGTTCAACTAATTTGACATTTTTTTCCCCCTTCCATTCCAGATCACCAGATTTGAACCCTCATAGAACTGGTGTGGCATGCGCTGATGGATCATTTCAGAAAGGTTGTTTAACATCCAAAAAGGAGGAATTAATTCAAGGAATAATGAGTTTCTGGAACGACATAATGACTGTACAAAGATGCAACGACTACATAGACGTTTTAGCAGCATTTTGTCCGTTCTTTTAGAGCGTAATGGGAATGTTACTGGCATGTAGTAAGGTACTGGACTGTACTGTAGTAAGGAAAGTACAGGTACAGTAAGTATAGTACAGGTAAGCATGGTACTGTTAATAACCTGATTAAATATTAGCCTTCTATTAAAGGTAATTAAACGTTAACCATTTTATGTCTGCGCTTACTCTCCACTTTATATATACTTAATTATATACAGAACTTTATGTATAGTATTTGTATTAGACATGTGTGTATTACCTATTATATTTAAAAATTCATTATAGTTTCATGTACGGCAAGTAATAGTTTATTCGTTTTGTGTGCTTTCAGTAGTGTTAACCAGTCAAGGCCTGCAATTCACTAATCCTGCAGTCATTTTTTCTTTCTTTCACAGATGCTGCACTACTGGAAGGGAAGGGGGGGGGGGGAAATGTCCAAGCTTATTGTACAGTACTGTATTCATAATAACAGTCAATGGTTTGTCCTAATCCCCCCCCCCCCTCTCTCAATGACAAAAGAACTCCATGATCGTTTACAACCGGCTGAGGTGACTCAGCTAAACCCCATGGAATTAAAAACCACAATAGCCACAACCTGAAACATTACAGTGTCTTTGTCTGTGAATTTCCTATTGTTAGTGGGTGGTGGTGAGGGGTGGGGGGGTGCAACTAAATTAATCTACCTTGGTTTAATGCTGTGATGAGTTTACAGGACACAGCACTTCCACTGCAGCAAGGGATTCTGGAAATGACATGCAAATGAGCACACAGTGCCACCTTTTATCTAAAGCTCACATTACATGAACAACCCTTAGCCAATGCATGCTGCTTTAAACACAGCTTTTAAGCAAGGACTTGGGAGATGCAAAGTCAGTTAACCCACTCACAGACATGTTTCAACCTTGTCCTTGCTTAAAAGCTGTGTTTAAAGCAGCATGCATTGGCTAAGGGTTGTTCATGTAATGTGAGCTTGAGACAAAAGGTGGCACTGTGTGCTCATTTTCATGTTGTTTCCCAGAATCCCTTGCTGCAGTGGAAGTGCTGTGTGCTGGGTGATAATGGTGAAAGACAGGGTTGCAGACATGCAAATGAATATACAGGAATATTTACAGTTGCTATATGCTATACTGTGGAGGGTTTTGGTCACTTTTTTTACCCACCATAACCTTTTTTTCTGCAAGTAAAAAAGTCTGCCTATATATATCTTGGGAGCAAAAACAGACACCCAAAGTGTGAAGTGTGAATGCCATAATACCCAAAGATGAGACTGAAAATTACTGAACTCAGGCAGAAAACCAAATTCTGTTGCTGAAGCGGAGATATTGCACCTAGCAAGTAAATGGTGTAGAGCAAATAGACTTTTTTTTACCTAGCAACTGCACATCTTGTATACCCGATAAGAGAAAATGCATGCACAGTACTGTTGATATTGAAAAAAAAAAAATATTCCCAAGAAAGAAAAAGTCTACAGAGATGCCTGTGAGAGCTACGACCTCTACAAGCAAAATATGCCCATCTGTAGGACTACCACAATTGGGGGTTCTAGCAAATACAGTGGCAACAGCTGCAATAGGGCCTCCTGAGGTCAGGAAGAAAATTACACCTGATAGCCTAAAAATGGAGGACAAGATGCAGCATTCCTGTAATGAACCCTACCCCACAGAAGAGTGGCCCTTCCAGTCCAATAAAGAGGAAGACATCTCTTACGGGGAACCCGAACCGAGTCACACCCACAAAACACCCCAAGAATGGTAGCGGTGCCTGAACTCAGCACGAACAGAAAAGACCGCTCCGTTTGACGAATATGATCAGCAGGAGACAGAGCGGGAGCAGCAGATCACCCAATATTTCTGTCAGCTAAAGCAACTGCAAGAAAAGCCTGGCGTATATAATGAAGCCGCTAAAATTTCAAATGAAGATGGAGACCCCAATATCCCTGAAGGGACGGTGTCATCCAAATCAAAAAGGCAGAAAAAGAAAAGCAGTTCTTCACTTACCGTGGAAGGAACAGACACATCCGCAGATCCTGTGGAGGAAAAGGGGGACCGAGTTGCCCTGCAGCCTAGAGAAAATGGAGAATTCGTCCCACGGTTAACCGAATATCCAGAGGGCCCAAGGCAGAAGTCGTGTACCCCAAAGAAGTGTCTGTCCGGTGCCAACCGTGAGGAACCCTCAAGCAGTCATCCCAAGGGAAGCGGAGCCAGAACCAGTGAGTGACGATCCCTTGACCAGCCCTGAAGACGCCCTGAAAATTGCCAGGCATGACTGTGATCTGGTCTGTGAAGAATTGGAAAGGGAGAGAAAAAATAATGCTGAGCTACAGAAGACTGTGCTCGCAATTTTCTCTGCGGCCAAGACCGAATTGGAGGATCTCAAGACTGAGCTAGATACTGCAAAGTCTACTATTTCCACCATGGATGAAAAGCAGAGCCAATCGGATAAAATGGTGGCTACGCTAAAGCGGAAGTATGAGGAGGCACTGAAGCAGATGACAGTCTTCCAGCAAGAGGTTCACACTCTTCGTATAGAGCTGAATGCCTCAACAGGAGGTGAACAGTGAACGTATCTCAGAAAGAGGTTCAGACACTCCGCAGAGCACTGGATGCCTCACATCATGAGACCAACAGCTGCCGCACAGACCTGGAAGTTTCCAGAAAGGAACTACACAGTCTCACTGAGGAGCTGGACATTGCTAAAGAAACTATTGGTAATCTTGATACAGATCTCAAAGTCTCTCAGAAGGAGCTTCAGACCCTCAACCTAGAGAAGGAAGTCTCACGCCAGGAGAGTGTCATTCTCAAAGCAGATGTGCGTAAATGGAAGGAGGACTGCAAAGAAGCCCTGAAGAATACAGAGACTGAAAAAAGAGAAAATTCAAGATTAAAAAGAGAAAACTTAAAACTGAAAGAAGAAAATTTTCAGTTGACAGAAGAAGTCAAGGAAAAGTTTGAAGCAGAGCACCGACTGCAGAACCAACTGCAAGGTCTGCGTACACACCTCCAGTTTGTTGAGGAGAAGCAGCAAATGCTGCAGGAAGACAAGCTGCAGGCTGCTAAAGAAATTCAAGTGCTGCAGGAACGTCTGATGACCCAGTATGTCCCCGCAAAGCTGCATGAGAAACTGAAGGCTACCCTGAGCATCACCAAAGCAATGCTAAAAGCCAAGTTTAGAACCCAGGTGACGTGGCACAAAAGGGAGCACAAGAAGATCCAGAAACTGAAACAAGTAACTGTGGCCCAAGCAAAGAAGTTCATAGTGCTCCACAATGCAATAAAAATGTGGAGGCCGGCTCAGAGAAGCAAAGCATGCAGATAAATTCCCTGAGAAGAGACTTGCAAGACGCACTCAAAAAACAGGGATCTCTCGCGGATGAGATTACAGTCCTACAAGGACAAGTATTGACCCTGACTAAGCGTCAGTATCCCACAGCCTCAAAAACCCATGAAGACGAGGGTACAGTGAGAGCTGGGAATACCGCTCATCTGAAAGACAAGGTTGCAAAATTTGAATCACCTAAACAAGCACTAGCAAAACCTTCAGCCACCCAGCAGGCAACAAAAGAAGGTACACGTGCTGAATTAAAACCAGAAGAATCCTTAGCTGATGAAGCTGAAAAGATGGGACATTCTCTGGAAGTGGGTGTGGAATTGCAACTTAATCTAAAAGGGGCTGAACTAGCAACCCCATTGAGTGGGAAAAGGGCGTTTTTTAAACGCTCTTCAACTGCTGCCATACAGTATGCCTACAATAAGACGAGCACCCGACGCGAGGGAAATCTCATGACCGCGCACGTAGAAAAAAGACCATACTTGGAGAAAGTCCTCCTCGAGCGACTGAGGGGTGCTGATCTCAAATACCTTCAGGAGGAGACACGAATAAACTGGAGAAAGGGCTCCAATCCCAACAGGACTGAGGGTTCTCTACCTCCATCCACTCTAATTCAAGTCACTGAGATATCTAGAATGAGAGTGGAAGGATGGCCTTTGGCCGTGGCAAGCCCGAGCTTCCCACAAACAGGGGAGGTATGTAACAGGGGAGTAATCCCTGTTCAAGTAATGTGCCTTTAATCTGTCAGTGTGGTGGTTAACTGCTGGTAGTCAATTAATAAACACCACCTGCCTGATTGCTTACAAAAGCCTGTCTGTTGAGACAAGAAGTGACTCCTTAGCTCTGACTGAGAGCTGACCTTTGGAGATACAGAGGAGTGTTCTTGAGACTCCCAGGAGAGACTGACCAAGAGAACAGACATCTCTGGAGCTGACCAGTCTTGAGCTCTGCCCAGCATAGCTGATTGCAAGACACCAAATAAGACTTCTAAACCTGGATGCTGATATTTTCTGTGCACGCACGGGTGCGGTTCCAGGAGAGCAGAGAAGCTTACTCTACAGCAAGAATCAGATAAGACTTTCATAATTAAGCGACTGCTTATATCTGCTTATTTCATGCTATATGTTTAGGGCTGGGAGAAATGCTTAATTAACGGAGATGTGAATTAATTGCATAGGATTTCACTAGAAATACTCCCAAGTGAATAGAAGCTTTGGTCCCCCCCCCCGTGTTTGGATGATTTCCTGATAAAAAGAAAAAGGCACAATAAAGCCTTATTATAATTTCACCTTATAAAAGCCTCCAATTGTGTACCTCTGTGAACGTCTGTCTACAACGTCATTTAAAGGAAATGAAGCCAGGGAATCAGAATGGCTGTGCTTCATTTCCCTTTAACATGACGTCAACAAAACCAAAATGACGCCATCACATGGGACTAGAGCCAATGAGATCGTGGGAACTAAATCAACGATCTCATTGGCTCTAGTCCCATGTGACGGCCCCATTTTGGTTTTGTTGACGTCATGTTAAAGGGAAATGAAGCACAGCCATTCTGATTGGCTGGCTTCATTTCCTTTAAATGACGTTATCATGCTACAGTGACTTAACCCATTCATTGCCTTAATGGATAGCCGCTAAGGTAATGAAGCAGCATTACTGTATTTGTATTAATAGTGTACATGTGCAGAGGGTCTCCGGACATGAACCGTGTTGGTTTTATGTCCGGGGACCCCCTGCTTCCCGAGATACAGGCCCGTTATCGGGCTATCTCCATGCATAGGAAATACCGGCACCTCATAACGGGGCCTGCATCTCGTGAAGCAGGGGGTCCCCCAACCTAAAACCAATGCGGTTCATCTCCAGAGACCCCCTGCACATCTACAATATGAATACAATTGTTATGTACACATTTTTTATTTGCCAGCGAGATTTGTGCAGAGAGAGGCGGGTCTCGCTCTCTGCTGACAGATCTCACCAGCGGAGGCCTTCTCGCCAGGGCTCGCCAGGGCTCGACATCTCTCTGTTGGATTCCACTCACAGATATGCGCACCTTACTGCATACTGCGAGGGGAATCCGCCAAAAACATGGCGAGTTCTACGTCTGGCGAATGGCCATTCTCGCCATTTCCTGCATAGGCCCCCATGTTTGTGTGTACTGAATGATATCACCCTAAACTGTATGATAAGCAGACCAAGCCTACCCAAAGTTGAAGGTATTGAATCTTGTTCAGCCAAGACCCGAAGCATACATAATGTGTCTTTCTGTGTGAATGTCCTTGATTGACCATGGGAGGTGTTGATATCGAGTTGAATTCCATTTGCTTGGCTTTTGGGGGGGGGGAGTGGGAAGGTGCAACAAAAATGTTTAATCTTGGTGTAATGCTGTGATGAGAGTGCAGGATTACAGTTGAAAGAAATCATTTGAAATGTTGTAAAATATAATAAAAGGTGTGTGTGTGTGTGTGTGTGTGTGTGTGTGTGTGTGTGTGTGTGTGTGTGTGTGTGTGTGTGTGTGTGTGTGTGTGTGTGTGTGTGTGTGTGTGTGTGTGTGTGTGTGTGTGTGTGTGATATTTGCTTAATAAGTATGAAAAGATTACCAAAAAATATGGCAGTACTGTGTGCTACCTCATAGAGAGATAAAAAGGTAGTGATTTTATAAATGTAAAAATTGATTAAATATGAAAAAAATGCATCACTATAAGGTTTTGTTTACAGCTCAAAATTATTCTCTCCTTCTTAAAAAAAATGTTACTTTAATTTTTCTTTGTTTCACGGGAGATTTCTACAGTAAGTCTGATTGGCAGTGAAGGCTTTCTATTGTACACTAGTTTACAATGCGCATGAATGAGGAACCAGGAAATGTACATTTCTATATCAGCAGACAAATCATGAAACCGTCTTAGACTTTCTCTGTTACAGGTAATTGCTCATAGCCCAGGGGAGGTGTTGATAGCTAGTCCCATGCCTTTGTTTGTGGTGGTGGTGGTGGTGGTGGGGGGGAGGTGAGATGCAACGCAATTGGTCTATTTTACAGAACTGCATGGATTATCGTGAAGGAATAGATAACAACTGTTTGAACTGTTTGCAAATGTAGTTACTTTCTAAATCTAAAAATTGATTAAATATGAAAAAAAATGCATCACTTAATGTTTTCCATTAACCATGAAGTGGAATAAAATCAATAAACATCTCGGTGTGAAATTTTATTACAGGTTCTCACATGTAATTGATTCACAGTGCATAGTGTGTTGTCCAAAATAATACTGTAGTGTGGCAAAGTTTTAAAATCGCGAAGCTTGTAATATGTATGTATGCATGTCTTTATTTGTACTTCTGGGGATATCTCAACCAATCCTGGTCCCCTCCTTATTTCTACATGCTCTCGCCCTCGCCTGCCAATTGCAACATCTACTTCTTCTGGTGTAAACCTCATACCCATCCCCTGCCACCCTCCCTCCTCTCTCCCTTTCTCCTGTGCCCTTTGGAATGCTCGCTCCCTTTCTAACAAATTCCTCTCTGTGCATGACTTCTTTCTCTCTCACTCCCTGCTTCTCTTTGCTATAACTGAGACCTGGCTCACTTAGTCTGACTCTGCTCTGGAAGCTGCCCTCTCCTACGGTGGCCTTTCCTTCTCCCACACTCCGCGCCCTGATGGCATGGGCAGAGTTGTGGGGCTCCTGCTCTTCACTCTCTGCCATTACCGAACCCTTCCTATTCCCCCCTCTCTTGCTTTTCCCTCCTTTGAGGTTCACACTGTCCAGATCTTCTCTCCTCTTCCTGTCCACGTGGTGGTCATCTATCGCCCACCTACCTCTACTCATCCCACTTCTGCCTTTCTCTTTCACTTTGAATCCTGGCTCTCTTTCTTTATCTCCTCAAACTCCCCTATTCTTCTCCTTGGGGACTTCAATTGCCACATTGATGACCCCTCTCTCCCTTGGGCCTCCCGCTTTCTTTTTCTAATCTCTTCTTGTGGCCTTCAACAGTGGACTGCAGCCAGCACCCACAATGATGGCCACTACTTAGACCTGTTTTCACTAAAAACTTCTCTCTCTCTGATTTCTCCATTTCCCCTTTTTCCTCTCTGACTATCACCTTATCTCAGTCTCTCTATCTCACTTCTCCCTTTCTCCACCTCCGTCTACCCCCCCGGTTTTGCAGAAACCTGCGCTCTATTCACTTACCTGACTTTGAGTCACTTTACGCTCCTCCCTCTCCTCTCTCATCTGTGCTACAGACCCTGACAACCTGGTCAGGAACTACAACTCTGCCTTGTCCTCCTCTCTTGATTTACATGCTCCGCTTTCTCTCTGCCGCACTCGCACTTCTAACTCTAGACCCTGGATAAATTCCCACACGTGCATGCTGCATTCCTCCACTCGTTCCTCTGAACGCCTCTGGAGGATATCTCATACTCTCGCAAACTTCCTTCACTACAAATTTATGCTATCCTGTTTCAACTCTGCCCTCTCGCAAGCTAAACAAGCCTACTTTTCTTCACTAATCAACATGCACAAGTCTAACCCACGCCGACTGTTCTCTGTCTTTGATACTCTACTAAAACCACCCTCAGCTGCCTCTCCTTCCTCCATCTCCGCTCAGTGCTTTGCTGACTATTTTAAGGAAAAGGTGGAATCCATACGGCAGAACATCCCTGTTTCTTGCTCCCATCCTACACCTCTTCCTAACTCTCCTCCTGCCTTCCTTGGCTCTTTTTCCACTGTCTCAAAGGAGGATGTGTCGCTGTTGATCGCCTCTTCTCCCTCTACCACTTGCCCTCTTGACCCCATTCCCTCCCATCTCCTAAAACCTCTTGCTCCTACTATAATCCCTACGCTCACACACATTTTTTACTCCTCTCTCTGCTCTGGAACCTTTCCATACTCCTTCAAACATGCAACAGTCATACCATTACTCAAAAACAGCAAGCTTGACCCTACCTGTCCTTCTAACTATCGACCTGTCTCCCTCCTGCCTTTTGCCTCTAAACTCCTTGAACATCTTGTATTCTCTCGCTTGCTCCATTTTCTCAACACCTATTCTCTCCTAGACCCTCTACAATCTGGCTTCCGCACTGCTCACTCCACGGAAACAGCCCTCACTAAAATAACTGACGACCTCCATGCTGCCAAGGACAGAGGTCATTACACTCTGCTCATATTACTCGACCTCTCTGCTGCATTTGACACCGTCTTTTCCTTCACATTCTCCATACTCTTGGTATTTGGAACAAAGCTCTATCCTGGATCTCATCCTACCTCTCCCATCGTACTTTCAGTGTCTGTTCTGCTAACACCTCCTCTTCTATTAATCTCTCTGAGGGGGTACCCCAGGGCTCTGTCCTGGGACCTCTCCTCTTTTCTCTGTATACACTCTCTCTAGGTGACCTAATAACATCTTTTGGGTTTAATTATCCCCTCTATGCTGACGACACACAAATATACTTTTCAACACCCGACCTTACACCTGCTGTACAAATCAAAGTTTCTGAATGTCTCTCTGCTATATCATTCTGGATGGCCCTCCGCCGCCTTAAACTCAACAGGGCTAAAACAGAGCTCCTCATACTTCCTCCCAAACCTGGCCCTACTACCTCCTTCCACATTACTGTTGGAACTACCATCATTCACCCAGTAGCCCAAGCATGCTGCCTATGGGTCACACTCGACTCCTCTCTCACATTCACCCCTCACATTCAAAACATTTCTAAAACCTGTCGTTTTTTCCTCCGCAATATAACAAAGATACGCCCTTTCCTCTGTTGCTAGACTGCTAAAACTCTGACTCAGGCCCTCATTCTCTCCCGTCTTGATTACTGTAACCTCCTGCTGTCCGGCCTTCCTGTCTCTCACCTGTCTCCCCTACAATCTATCCTAAACGCTGCTCCCAGAATCACTCTACTCTTTCCTAGATCTGTCTCAGCATCTCCCCTCATGAAATCCCTCTCCTGGCTTCCGATCAAATCCCGCATCTCACACTCTATTCTTCTCCTCACTTTTAAAGCTTTACACTCTCCTGCCCCTCCTTACATCTCAGCCCTAATTTCTCGTTATGCACCATCCCGACTCTTGCGGTCTTCTCAAGGATGTCTTCTTTCTACCCCCTTTGTATCTAAAGCTTTCTCCCGCCTTAAACCTTTTTTCACTGACTGCCCCACACCTCTGGAATGCCCTTCCCCTCAGTACCCGACTAGCACCCTCTCTATCCAACTTTAAGACCCACCTTAAGACACACTTGCTTAAAGAAGCATATGAATAGCACTGTGGATATTCTGAACACATGATACAGAAAGCTTGGCCCCCTGCAAATGCACTTACCAGAACTCCCTCCTACTGTAACCAAGGAAAAGGCTGCACAAAGCTCAAAACGGAGAGCAAAGGGTACGTTCTCCCTACAGTACCTACCAATTAGACTGTAAGCTCCTCGGGGCAGGGACTACTCTTCCTTAATGTTACTTTTATGTCTAAAGCACCTATTCCCATGATCTGTTATTTATATTATCTGTTATTTATTTGATTACCACGTGTATTACTACTGTGAAGCGCTATGTACATTAATGGCGCTATATAAACAGAGACATACAATACAATACAATCACCCTCCATTGAATGGTGGGTGAATGTGTAAGGCTGACAGATATATTATATATATATATATATATATATTATATCTGTCAGCCTTACACATTCACCCACCATTCAATGGAGGGTGATTGTATTGTATTGTATTGTATGTCTCTGTTTATATAGCGCCATTAATGTACATAGCGCTTCACAGTAGTAATACACGTGGTAATCAATCAAATATATATATATACAGTGTTCGACAAATAGTTATAACCACACGCCCGCAGCGAGTGGATTTAGGCCGCTGGCGAGTCGTGCTGCGGCTCTATGAATTCCCCTGCTCGCGCCATTTTTTTAAAATTTTAAATAAATAAATATTCCTCCTCCCTGATTGGTGTGACGCGGGGAAGAGGGCCGGCTGGCAGCTCTGGATCAGCCCCAACCTCCCCTGCCCCCGATCCCCGCTTGCTGCCTGGGGCAGGAGGTATGCTGGGGGGGTCCCGCGGCTGCTGCCCAGGCGCTTCCCCTCCGTCCCACGCTCCTTTGGCACACGCACAGGTAATGAGAGTGGGGAAGCTCTAACTCCTGTCGCCATTGCTGCAGCCTGCGCCTGCACCTGAGCATGCGGGGGGGGAGAGGGCCAAGAGGGTTTTGGCAAAGTTCCCCATCCGGCCACATTTCTCATGGGGAGGTTGGTGTGGCCGTGCGGCTGTCCTCCGCTGGCCCCCGATCTCCCCGCTCTGTCCGACCTCCCGCCTGGCTGCCCGACACCCGCGCATGTCTGCTCGACCTCCCGCCTGCCTGTCCGGTTGCCCGACCCCCACGATTGGCTGTCCGAACCCCCCGCCTGGCTGCAGACACCCTGCCTGGCTGCCAACACCCCACCTGGCTGCCCAACCCCCCTTCCTGGCTGCCCGACCCTCAGACCGCATGTGGAGGACAAGGCCTGGATGAACAGATGGGTCACCTCCCTTCCAATGAATACCCACCCAGTGTGTGTGTCTGTGAGTATTTGTGTCTGTGAGTGTGTCTGTGTGTGTGTCTGTGAGTGTGTGTGTGTGTGTCTGTGAGTGTGTGTGTGTGTGTCTGTGAGTGTGTGCGTGTGTGTGTGTGTGTCTGTGAGTGTGTGTGTCTGTGAGTGTGTGTGTCTGTGAGTGTGTGTCTGAGTGTGTCACCCTCTCCCTGTGTCACCCTCTCCCTGTGTTACCCTCTCCCTGTATCACCCTCTCCCTGTGTCAACCTCTCCCTGTGTCACCCTTGCCCTTTTTCACCCTCGCCCTGTGTCGCCCTTGCCCTCACCCTCTGTCTCACCCTGTCGCCCTCACCCTCTCTCTCTCACCCTGTCGCCCTCACCCTCTCTCTCTTACCCTGTCACCCTCACACTCTCTCTTACCCTGTCACCCTCACCCTCTCTCTCTCACCCTGTCGCCCTCACCCTCTCTCTCTCACCCTGTCGCCCTCACCCTCTCTCTCTCTCTCTCACCCTGTCGCCCTCACCGTCTCTCTCTCACCCTGTCACCCTCACCCTCTCTCTCACCCTGTCGCCCCCACCCTCTCTCACCCTGTCGCCCCCACCCTCTCTCACCCTGTCGCCCCCACCCTTTCTCTCTCACCCTGTTGCCCTCACCATCTCTCTCTCACCCTGTTGCCCTCACCCTCTCTCTCACCCTGTCGCCCTCTCTCTCTCACCCTATTGCCCTCACCCTCTCTCTCTCTCACCCTGTCGCCCTCACCCTCTCTCACACCCTGTCGTCATCACCATCTCTCTCTCTCTCAAAAATATGAGAAATGCATAACTACATTGTGGTTTGGTATAAGGTCTTGACATGATGTCCATTCAACAAGCGTAGGGATAGCAATGTAGAATAACGGGACAAGCATTGTGTATACTGTGGAGATTCTAATTACAGTATGAAACATTTACATTTGATTACGTCTTCAGCTACCTACATTTGATTACGTCTTCAGCGACCAAGATCAATTTACAATGGATGACTGTAGTGGCCACTCTTTTTATCTAGTTTTTAAATACCTGCAAATTGACTACACACAATTCACTGTTGCCCTGTGCAAAGAGATTCACTTTTGCCATCTGGCAGAAACAAGCAGAACTGCACCCAAACAAATCACAATCACAGTAATCACGGAAATCAACAACGGTAAACAGGTGTGTGACTGCCAGCCTTCACGGAAGATTAACGAGTGAAAAACGCGAGGAATACAGCAGTCTTTATGAAGACGGCACTGAGAAATGATCGAATAATGGCCGCTGCCTCTGTACCTCCCAATTTTTACTGGACAGATAGGCAAAATACCGGCCTGTCCGGTACAAAACCGGACACCTGGCAAACCTATGTTTTGAGACATAAGCAGCCTTAGTATGCAACACTGCAGAAAATGTCAATGTATTTCTTAAATTGTAATACAAATGTATTTGATATCTTATTAATGGTGTGTCTGTAGAGCTGCAGAGTGTGTGTGTGTGTGTACTGCACCGACACACTTTATTCGAGCAAATACCCGGTATGTACCTGGCAGATACCTGGAATGCGCCGCTCCTCACCTCTGACAAGCCCTGTTGCATTTGCCTTCCCAGCCTGGGTTCATGCCTGGCTGATGGGCGGCTGATCTGTTAAATGATAATGATTAGGATTTAATAGGCTGCAATGCTTCGCGTGTCTACCAGATGGCATAAATTCATGAATTGTAATGCAGTATATATATATATATATATACTGTGCAGTATTGCAGCCAGCGGGAATAAAATGCTTCAATCCCTGCCTGGAAAATACCTCAATGCACTCGGGCAGAAAACAGTCACAAACCTCAATACACCCGGGTATACCCGAATTCGTGGGACTAGCCGAGCTCGAATAAAGTGTGTCGCCAGTGTACAGAGGAGATCTGCAGAGTTTGTGTGGAGGCTGCACAGTGTGTGTGTATACAGTATATAGAGTGGGGGACAGCTCTGTGTGTGTGTGTGTATCTATAATCTATAATCTCTCTCTCTCTATATATATATATATATAGATAGATACAATACAATTTTATTTTAATAATACAAATCTATATCTATACAAAAATGTCCATTTTTTTTTTTTTTTAAAAAGCCTACATTTAGCATATAATAGTAATAATCTACTCAGAACAGGACAATTCTGGCCAATAATGTCCTGGCTGGGTTAAAGTCCCTCTGCTTCGCCTCAGGCCTTCTACTCTTACAGCCAGAGCATTATTGGCCCGTAATGCCTTGTTCTTCAGAGATTATTACTTACATAATTCACTGAGTTACTTCTCATTTTCAAGTATCTCTTGGGCACAGTTATGATGACAATATTTCGTTACATTAACTGAACAGAGGTTATACATTAAATTTACAGACATTTCATGGACAGTTTAGAGATAATATGAGATTTATTTGCATCTGTAGCGGGGTACCCCCTGGCTACTAAATCTACCCAATGGGCTGGCAGTAAACCTTGGTGTTCACAGGTTTGCCAGTAGTTATCATGGGGTTTTCCCCCTTCATCCTTTGGTGCTGTGCTTGAGTAACAGCAGGGGGTGGCATATCCTATTGTGGCTGGGCCAACGGGATGCCCACCCGCTGGCTGTACTTAAGGGCAGGACCACCCAAAAGTGGAGCGGTTGTCCATTCCCATGAGGAAGGCAGGTCACGACTGGAAGACTGAGATTGGGGCCTTTCCATATGCTCTTCCCTCCGGGGACGAGTAGAGTGACTATACATCTGCCTCTGCTAGGGCGATGGGGAAGAGCTAGGACGGCTGCGGGTGCCCTAGGCCCATAGTGACTGTCCATGCACTATCTCTGGTGATATCTGAAAGAAGAGACTGTGATATGGCAGGTGACTGCTGAGTACCTGTATTACTGCAATAAGAGTAGTAATAAACCTGTTCCTGTTTTGCAATATACTTCCTGCCTGGTATGTGATCTAATTGGGGGGAGATTTTCAGTTCTACCGTGGGAGATTGCCTCCATATCCCTGGGGCCTACGGCAGATGGAGGCGCTGCCCTGCTAAGTATTACGTGGGGTATGGACCCCAGAATCCGGTTCCTGTGTCCCGAAGTTACCACGGACGACTCAGCCATCCTGTTACCAGCAGGTATGCACCACCAACACCTAGTAATGCGATTGGGAGGGGGGGGGGGTAACACTGTTACACATATAACTAGCTTTAAGAAAAGCATGTTAAGTCAGGGAATCTAACTTCCTTTCCTATTTTAGTTAACATCTCATTATGAGCCCTGTTGATCTGCGCCTAAGAAATGAGAAAACATGATATTTCACAATCCTCATGCAGTCCATTAAGTTTCTCAGAGTTCAGGGGAGCGCAGGTTCAATATGAAATGGAAGAGGAATATAACATAGTGCAAATAGAGTATAAAATGGTGATATGTGTTCAACACTAGGTCAAATGGAGACTCATGTGGTGTCAATCAAATACGGGCATTTCAGAGATCAGTGGCAGTGAGCTTGACTCTGGTATATGATGTGAAAGCCTCAATCGGGTATGATGATACAGGATGTCACTCGTGGAATTTCACCAATCAGGGTATGGAAGAAAAAAGCATCCATAGAGTTATCCAATAAAAATTTAATTTATAGAAACAATAAAATGAACACATACACAGTGTCATAAGAATACAGACACATAAAATGCTGATGTCATCAGATTCGGTTATTCCCCGCTTCCTCCGTCACCGACCTCTCTGTCTCAGCTCCACACTATCCGAATTGATCATCTGTGGGGCTGCAGGTAAGTGTCCTGATGATAGGAGGGTCTTTGGAGCGAGCTCTCACGTTCACGAGACAGCCCGACACAATGCTAAGGGGGAATGGTCTGGAGATCTCTGGAGTCCTCTGATGATGTCACGAGGTCGACTCTACGCGTTTCATTGGGCGTGTAGCTTCGTCAGGAGTCAACTGGGCTACACCCCCCCCCTAAATTTCTGCCTACTGATGCTATGAATTTGTGGGCTCTGATGGTAGATATGTATTCAGAGACCCTCTGCCTTATAGCTTTTGTAATTTCCCCTACATACGTATTTAAGTCTGACACCTGTATTTCAAAATTAAGGATGGGCACTTTCACTTGTGTTTTGGTCTTGCTGGTAAAACAATTTTCGTTTTTTCATTTTGAACATGATAAAATCTTTGGGGTTTGACTTTGGTTGTACCAAAATGCTGTTCTTTTCTATGTACAGTATATCGTTATTTATAAGGCACCCACAGTGTACTCAGCTCTTTACAAAAGAGACAATACAATACATGGAACCATATAACAATAAATGCAATAAATAAAAGTAGGCACTATGACAGGAAATTCCTGCCCCGGAGAGCTTACAATCCACTATTACTTATAGAAACATCAGGTAAGTGCAGTAGATGGCAGTACTTGGCTACAATGTTTGTGTAGATTTTTTATAGTAGCCATGAGTCCGCACCATTAAAATGCTTTTTTCAAGTATAACTTATAGGTGGGAGAGATGGTGCTTGGCAAATATCAAATGTGAGAATGTTACACAGGTCCTTACCAGTGAGGATGTATAGAACGCCAGTGCATCAGAAAAACAAGTCCTTAGATATTTGTAGCATCTGCAGTTGAAAAGCTCCCAATAAGCTGTATAATGCAATAAAGTTACCTTAATAGGGTTTAAGGGACTAGTATTTAATGCCATAGGCACCAATAATGAATAGTACAACCAATGTCCCATATAGTGAGAATAAAGGGGTATGGCAACCCACAGGTAAAACTCACTCTTAAATTCCAGAATCCAGGGGAGTATTTCACAGCAGGGATAAGTAGCGTGCAGTCCACCAGTATCAGAAGCAGGAACAGGTAGAAAAACGGCAGTGCAGTAACAAGAAAACCAGGAGGAGGCTCACGGAAGCAAAAGCAAAAATGTATTTCATAAAAAGATTGGACAAAGGTCCCCCCTAGCCCCAACAAGTATCCACCTACGCGTTTCGGGCTCTATGCCCTTTCTCAAGGTGTACCCTACTCTATAGAAAGCCCGATTGACCAATCAGCTGGCATCTCCTGCTATGCGCGTCCCTATTGGATAATGGGATCGCGTCATGTACAATAAACTTTATTAAGAACAGACAAATCCCTCTATCTTGTCAATGGGATGTAAAGTCTAAGGAGAAGCCCTCCGATTGGCCACTAGGCTTGTCAATTAGTGTAACTTTATTAAGACTGGCAGAACATCTTATAACTATGTCATCTGTGACGTCAGTTATTCGGGTTCCTCACCCCGTGCAAACAAAACTTTATCAAAAAAGACAAATTTAAAAAAATGGAAAAAAATATACATAGAGAACAAAATAAGTCTAATGTTAAAAGAATAAATAAATAACTCCTAAACATAAATAAACATTGTCATTAGAAAATGGCAATATTTGCACAACAGTAACACACACAAACATGCAAAAAAGAAAAAGGTTTTCTCTTACACAAAATGCACATCAGCAACATAATAGTAAGAAAACTTTATTAATTCACTTAGATACTAATGACCTAATGTACAGTATTCTGATGTGCACATTAGGGCCCGGGGTATGTAAAAGGAGAACAAATCAAAAATGCATAAGATAAACAAGACAATATGACATCTTTTCAATCAGATGTAATATGATTTTGACACATTCCTGTATAATAAAAACAAACAAGAAGTGTACATAGATGTCATAGGAAGTGGAAATATGATGATCAAGATGAGAGAAACATATTTATCTTTAAATCCAGAGAGAAACTCAGTTCATACATAAATAAACATGTTTAAAAAAGGAAGTTCAATTTAAATCTAAACATGCCCAGAATACTTAATCAGAGTACTTGATTTAGTTAGATGGATATTACCCAGAGTCAGAAGCACAGAGAAATGAGATCAAAGGAAATGGCCAAGGTCCCAGTCTGTATTAAGTCCAAAAGGGCCCTGGGTTTTCTTGGCAGTGCACTGCCGTTTTTCTACCTGTTCCTTACCAGTAAGGGGCAGTAAGGACAAACTGCTTAAGGAAGGAGAGAGCATTAGAGGGGAAGGAGAGACAGGAGACAGTTGTGAGCAAAACACAAGGGCATGAGTTAATAAAGCTGATATGTACGGGAGAGCAGATGAGTGGAGAGCCTCAAAGGTATGTAAGTAGGAAAATTTTGTAGGTGATACAAAACTTGATGGACAGCTTGGAGAGGGATTTCAGATTTTGAGAATAATGGATGAGTGTACAGTATACAAATCCTTATTCAAAATTATTCATATAAATATTTGCATATGTGGGTGCCACATTAGAGTTACAGTATGTGGCCATACCTTGGAGATGGATGTAAAAAGATATTCAAATAGAAAACATTTTCACTTTGGATGATTTAGAGTGGATGCAAGACAAGTATGATCTGATCTGGTCTCATGAAATAGACATGCAGAACTTCCCTCACTGCTAGAAGGCCATTATTGGGGAGTATGAAGATATTGAGACTCTGGACTTCCAGAGTAACAAAAATCTAATCTCATTTTAAAGGGTTCACAATCATTAATCCTACATAAAAATCTCGAATTTTGCAGATCCTAAAATTGAAAAATAAATTAGTTTATTGGTGTCATTAGCAGCTGGACTGATTTCTGTTTTTTTAATTATTTTTTTAATCATTCCCCCTGCATGTCTTGATAGTTTACACGCTCCCACAGTATGGGGATGCTAAAACATAATTCTTATTTTATGATCCCACAGTTTTTTGCCTTCCTTTACAGTTTACTTTTCTCCAAGCCCCTTCATTTTTGTATTTTTTTGTGATTTGGATATTAGGTGTTTACAGGCATACCCCGCATTAACGTACGCAATGGGACCGGAGCATGTATGTAAAGCGAAAATGTACTTAAAGTGAAGCACTACCTTTTCCCACTTATCGATGCATGTACTGTACTGCAATCGTTATATACGTGCATAACTGATGTAAATAACGCATTTGTAACAGGCTCTATAGTCTCCTTGCTTGCGCACAGCTTTGGTACAGGTAGGGAGCTGGTATTGCTGTTCAGGACATGATGATAGGCGCATGCGTGAGCTGCCGTTTACCTATTGGGCGATATGTACTTAATTGCGAGTGTACTTAAAGTGAGTGTACTTAAAGCGGGGTATGCCTGTACTTAGTTGACTTTCCCACTGAATTACTATTTTATTGTAACTTGGAACCTCAACATGAACAAACAATTTATGGAGTGAGAATAACCCCATACAAGAATCCCTCTGACTTGCACTCAAAATACATACGTAGATATGATGATCTTAGTAACTTATCAGATTCTAATATCTAGTATAAGAGAACTAATGTTGTGATATAAATATCCTCTTATGTACCACTAATGTTCAAGAAAAAAAATAAAGTTTTATTAAACATATGACGTCAGCAAATCGTGAAAATTATTTACAGTGCTTTAAAAATTCCCCAATGAGAGGCTGCTTGTGTTAGTAAGCTTTTATCAATATCCTGGTAATAATGGATGTATAATCCGTCCACAATACAACACTAGTATATGGAGTATCCTTATCAATTGTAAGTAAATAATCAGGTATATTGTAAACTCCTATTTGGACATAGTAATCTCACATCCTTTGACTCCTCTTGGATGTATCCGGTCCGTGGAGATACAATAGTTAATCCTTTAATCTGATATTCCACTTCTAGTGTATACAAAAGAGATTTGTCTATAGCGACATACCTTTCTCAAAATAACATGCACTATAGTGCTACACACTGATGTTATCCTGATCCGGTTATAAGATACATCTGGTAAAGTATGTTGTTAGCTTTATAGGGCGGTATATTGAAGCATAGTGTATTAATCTATTGCTTCAGCTTATTATAAGAAGATGACTGGCAACCAGTCTCTTGGTCACACCTACCACTAAGGTAGTTATTGCCAAAAGAGAGCACAGATATACTTATCCTCCTATGTTAGCAACAAGTATGTGCATAAAAGACTCTAACCACAGGTCAAATACACATCAATAGAATAGTCTGCATGGAATAGCATAGATACACAGTATCATACAGTGTTATTACACATAAATGACATACTTTGTAAAGTAAGCCGATACATTGGTAGCTAAGTCAGACATTACTTGGTAACATTAGAAAAAGAGGAAAAAGTTGCATATACCCAGCTCTCTGATTGCTATTGGCAAATATCTCTGTGTGGCAAAGCAGGACAGCTGTTCGTTTGATCCAGACCAAGTTGATGCAGTAAAAATCTTGTGTATATTATCAGTATGTGTAGTCAATGCGTGCAGTGTTCAAAAACTACCTACTTATAGAAAGACAGCCTTATATCCAGCAACACACATTGCCACAGTCCGAATCTTATCTTTCAGGTAAGTGTTGATCCTTAGCATGCATTAACATGTGCATCTGCTAGTTATAATGGGGCGGTTCACAATGGTAATCTCAGCAGTTAATTTTTGCAATGCCTCACCTCCCTATAATATATTTAATTCATGTCCCGATCTCAATGCATATTAAAGATACCAAGACTGCACATTGCAGCCCTTCGGAATGAAGCAATACAACCTTTATGTGTAAGTGTGGCCAGAAACACTTTAGCAGCCTCTCATCTTTGGCGCCACCATCGTGGCGTCCGTTAAAATCCCTACGTACGTTTCGTATACTATCGTACTTTGTCATGGTTGGAGTATTTTGTTTATTGTGTTCCTTTTATGCTCTAAAACATGTCAGTGGGTCCTTAATTTACCTAACAGCTAGTTTTCTATTTGTTTGCCCTAGAATATGGATCTTTACAGTGTTGGACTTGGATATCTAAGGCCTACCGGAAATGCAAATGTAGGGCTCCCTTACCCTCTTCTCCTGCAGGGTTTTTTAGTGTGCAGGGATTAGGGTATTGTCAAGCATGCCCAGCTGGAGTCGATTAGGGAGGTGGGGGAGAGAGAGTCTAATTAAGGTGGTGACCTGGCCTTCTACCACTAGAAGTTAGGGCCACAATTCTGTATCAGCCATCCAGACACCCTTCCTATGAAAGGCCCAGTAGGACAGCTCTTCCGGGACAATTTCCCCTCCTCATTATCGGCCAGCTATAGGAGCCCACCCAAACTGAGGGCCCAACAAGGATTTCCCCTGGTCTCTGGTGAGTCAGTCCAACCCTTTAGTCGTTAGATACTATTACTTTTCTTTTTTTTAGTTTTATTTGCTTCAGCTTCTTTTTTCCTTCCCCTGTTTTTTTCCAATTTTCTATATGTTACCAGCCTTTTTAATGTTTTGCATATATGCATAATCTTTATTTGTGTTAAGTAGCCACTGTGGCGGGGAAGGGGTTAACCAGGCTTATATTGAAGGTCAAGCCCACTTGGTTAACCATGACTTTAGGGGCTTAGAGTGTCAGCTCTGGGACCCAGATGTCAAAAATGTATTACTGCAATTGTACTGTATACTGATTTTGCGACATTAAAGATATCTGCACAAGGTAAATGGGTATGAAGGGGTTAAAAGATATCTGCAGATATATATATATACAAGTGATCCGTGGGAGGCAGAGGCAGACCTGGAGAATGAGAGAGACCTAAAGAATTAGAATGGGAAGAACTGACAAAGAATTAGAAATTTCTTGAGACATAGAGACAGAGTTGTCAAGCAGAGTAGATTCATTCTCAAGTGTATTAAATGAAAAAACTCTTTTTAGTGTAAATTGACAAATAAGTTTATGGACATCGTCTACCGTATTAAATAGATCGACATCCATAGTAGGTACATATTTAAGACCCTTATTCAGAAGTGCTGTCTCAGCTATCAAAATTTTGAATCTAGGTGATTACATTCATGTGGATGTTCAGGAGGTCAGGTTAGATCTCTTGGATACTTTGCCATTCCTTTACGAAATTGGTTTGAGTGTTCACGAGTTTGATCTGTACTGTATAACATCAAGGATTGAATTAACATCCTTTTGTTCATTCATCGTAGACTGTTTTTTAATGCATCTCATTTCATGTATATTTTGCATGTTCACTTGAGTATTAAATATTTAATGGAATCTTTATGAAAAGGAAGATTTTATTTAAAAAGTGACAAAACCCCTCCATAGCAAAGCATATACCAAATGGAAATATTACTGTATGCTCATTTGCATGTCTTAGACAGGTCTGCAACCCCCTCCTTTCACCATTATCTCACAGCACACAGCACTTCCACTGCAGCAAGGGATTCTGGGAAATAACATGCAAATGAGCACACAGTGTCACCTTTTGCTTCAAAACCATTTTTAACATGGTTCCCTATAGGCTTAAGCTTGCTGCATGGTCATATCTTTGAGCACAGACAGAGTTAAGATGCATAGCCAGTAAACCCACCCACAGACAGCCGTTTTGACCTTAATAGGTCTCATCAGTGTGGGGTTGGTTATACTGGCTATGTAAAAATGAAGCAATGAGGATGGGTTTTACCATACTTAGTTAAGTTATGGTGGGTAAAAAAAGTGACAAAAACCCTCCACAGCAAAGCATATAGCAAATGGAAATATTACTGTATGCTCATTTGCATGTCTTAGACAGGTCTGCAACCCCGCCTTTCACCATTATCACCCAGCACACAGCACTTCCACTGCAGCAAGGGATTATGGGAAATGACATGCAAATGTACCTACAACAAATGGGGATTGCAATGGGTACCAGTATGGCAACACAATATACCAATATTTATTTGACAAATCTTGAACAGAGATTTCTAATCACATGCCTCCACAGCTTACAAAAATGACAGATATATTGATGATCTATGTATGGACAGAGGGCGAAGACCATCTAAAACAATTTCACAGGTCCTTTAATTCTTTCCAACTATCAATTAAGCCCAAAATACATTATTTGACAAACCTAGTGAACTTTCTGGATACAATCGTAACACTAAAAAATGGCAAACTACACACACTTGTATACATGAAGCCCACAGACAGATGTCGTTACCTCCATAACTTCATCCTATTCATACAAAACAAGCCATCATACACTGCCAGGCTATAAGATAACACTGCTTAGCCTCTGACACTAAAGACAGGAATAGACACTTGACAACTCTGTCTGAATCATTCAGACAGAAGGGATACAAGCGAAAGACTTAACACAACTTTCACATCTACACAAAAATCCCCAGAAGATCACCTGCTCCAATATAAAAGAAAGAAACAACAACATGCATACCACTACATACAACCCTGCTCAAGAGGGAATGCCAAAAATAATCAGAGATCTGCAACCCATGCTGACAGTAAATGACACATTAAAAGACATCTTCTCAAACTTTCCATCCTTGCAACCACAGAGAGATGTTAGTCAACAGAAAACATCATAACAAACTCAAAAACACTAAAAATGGTACAAAACCATGCAACATCACTGCTGCAAACATACAGTATATGCCAAGGTCCGACAGCAAGTCAAAAACATAGAACATGCAATGTTAAGGATCATGCTGTTGAACATTTAGAAATGTGGTATACATTATATGATTCAAGCAGCACATTTTTCCAAGGATGCTACAGCAGTGAAACAAGCCAAAAACTTCAAACCAAGATGAACCCACACAGGCACACAATAGCACAACATGAAAAAGGAAGATACAGTACTACACTCCAGTGGGATATCACCAGATCATTCCATAAAAATGATTTAAAAATCCAAATCCTCAAAGGAATGTTTAAAAGCACTCAAGAACATAAAACATTTTAACTAAAAATGTCCACACTTAACAATAAAACAAGAGGACTTAATAGTGATATGGGTTTCTTACCCAGTATCAGAATTTTCTGTAATGTTTCTCCATGCGTCTGTTAATTTTGGACTTTGTCCCCTTCTCCCCACCTGCACCCACACACCCCTTCACACTGCTGATGGATGCTAGGTCCTATTTATCACTATCCCTTTTATTCCATGTATTACCTGTCTGTTTAATTACTATCCCCTCTACTTTTCTCTATCCTGGATTTCCTGTTACCTCCCCCATTGTATTTTCAGTGTCTTGTTTGCTAAGATCTCCACTCCTCTGGCAATCTCCCTGTGGGCATACCTCATGTGTCTTTCCAGGGACCTCTTATCTTTTCTCTTTACTTACAGTATTCTCTCTAGGTGACCATATCACATTTCTTGGGTTCAAATATCACCTCTATGCTGATGACACAAAAATGTACTTTTCAACCCTTACCTTACACCTGCTTTACAGATTAAAGTTTCTGAATATCTCTCCGCTATATCATCCTGAATGGTCCACCACCAACGCAAACTTAACATGTCACAGACGGAGCTCTTCATACTTTCTCCAAAGCTTGGCCTTACTACCCCCTTTTACATTACTGTTGGCAGCACTATCATACAACCAGTATAACATGCACGCAGCCTGGGTGTCACATTTGACTCCTCCCACATATTCTCCTCCCACATTCACAATGTAGCTAAAACCTGTATTTTCTTCCTCCGTAACATTGCAAAGATAAAACCTTTCCAATGTCGCTCTATTGCTAAAACTCTAATGCAGGTCATCATTCTCTCCCATCTGTAATACTGTAACCTTCTACTGTCTGGCCTTCATACCTCTACCTGTCTCCGCTACAATCTATCCTAAACGCTGGTACTAGAATCACTTTCTCTCACTGCCTCTCCTACTGAAATCGTTCTCCTGGTTTCCTATTTAAATCTGTATTACAATTAATTCTCCCCTTCTCTTTTACATCTCCACTCTCATACACTCTTCGGCCCCTCCTTACATCTCAGTCCTAATTTCTCACTATATACCTGCTTGACTCTTGTATTCTGCTCAAGGATGTCTTCTCTCTGTCCCTTTTGTAGCAAAAGCCCTCCTGCCTAAAACCTTTCTCACTCATTGCCCCCACCTCTGGTATGCCCTTCCTCTCAATATCCACCCAGTACCTTCTCTATCCACGTTTAAGAACTTTTTTAAAACACACTTCTTTAACAAAGCATATGGGTAGCTACGTTCTCTGATACTATACATCTCATGCATAGACCTTGACCCCTCACAGGAACACTTAACAGAATACCCTCCTATAGTCTGTAGGTTCTCCCCACTTAACGCTTAGATTGTAAGCTTTTCAGGGCGACTCTTTTTCCTATTGTTACTTTTATGTCTGAAGTGCTAATTCCCACTGTGTGTTTTATTATTTTTATAATTATTTCCCGTGTATTACTGCTGCGAAGCGCAAGTGTACATGGATGGCGCTATATAAATAAAGATATACAGTACAAACATACATACATACTGTACATTCCTTCTCTACTTCATATGCCTTAGATTGTTATCTTGGGTTTTACATCTGTGTTAAACACATGAAATTTTTGTAAATCAGTATTGCTTTACCTAAGAAGAGAGTAGAACTCTCAAACTTGTCTTATAATATCTATTGTAAGTCAAAATAAAAAAGGTATCAACTAATAGTGCAGAATAAATTATTACTTCAGTATCACAACTGGACTAACATGGCTATTTCTATTTCATTCTTGATCTATTCGGAATTGTTCAAGCTGCTTATGTGAATGAACCAGAATAACTACATACAGTACTGTATGTTGCTCATGTGAATTCACTGTTTGTGAATCGGGTACTAGAAAATTAATGATGCCATTTTTTTTTTGGCAAAAGGAATTGTATTCTGTGAAGAAAATGCAGTCTCAGTAACTGCAACCTTTTCACAGAAATTCTAGGATCAAACAATTTTTGTTTTGCGAAAATTACAAGGTTTGCAAAACATTTCACCACATTATATTAAAAGTAAATGTACAAAGTTACGTGGCATTTTATGTATTGCAATTTTTGCTAATGTCTGGCAAAAAAAATAAAGCAACTCAAAATTCTGTTGAAATTGGCAAAATTTGTGAAGAAGCCAACATTTCAAACAATGTAAAATTGGACAAAAATGCAAAATGTAAGGAAAAAACCATATTTTGAAGAAATGCAAACATTTTTAGTACAGTACTTGCACCTTCTTTAATACAAACTATTATTCCTACTCGATTGTAATATTTTCCTGAATTTGTTTTAGTGCTGTGATTACTATCAATATGCATTTATTTACTGATCAATTGGGAATTTTAGTATTAATATAGTATATTGCATTTCAAGGTATTACACGTATATAAAGACATCACAATATCTTTTATTGCAACATACAGTAAGGATTAAAAAAAATTCTTCATTGTACTGGTGTGAAAATAGGTTGAAAGTATTTAATATTCCCATTATTATTTATTTTTTCTTCTCCCTTCCTCAGCTCACCATGTTAAAACTGGGACGTGTGAAGTTGTGGCCCTTCACAGATGTTGTAATAAGAACAAGATAGAAGAAAGGTCCCAAACAGTCAAGTGCTCATGTTTTCCAGGACAGGTGGCAGGGACCACAAGAGCTAATCCTTCTTGTGTAGATGGTTTGTAGATTATATTTATTAGATTTGTCAATACCACTTTCTAAAACCTTTTGAAAACTTTTACTTTTAGCATGAAAAGCTGACCAGTATTCTCCGTGAGAAAGCGCCACTTAGGCATGAAACGTGTGGGATGTTTTTTTATGGAGAACACAATCTGCTGTATATACAAATAAAGCCGCTTTTTATATATACAAACTTTGGGAGCTCTTAATTTTCGAACCGCCATTTTTGCTGCTCCACACCTTTGCCCTGTCTCCTGCCTTTACTTTAAAGCATGTATTATTGAGACTACATTTGAGGAATACTCAAAAAAAGACGAGGTGTTATAAAATACTAACATTCACTAGAAGAAGCATTACTCTAAGTCTACAAAATTTTTATAACTTACTATAAAAAATACACTAATTTACTATATATACAATTTTCATCTGAACAGAGAAAAAACTGGTGGCATAGCTCTAATACGGTTGATCTAACACTAACATTAAGTCTAACCCTAACCCTAACCCAAATTCAAGTATCTATATATGTAATGTGCACGTGTCTGTCACACTATTCACCTCCTATAAACGATTTACTACCCACCCTGGGTAGAGCCTGAGGCCTATTCTATAAGCCTTGATAAGCCACTTACCGAGCACTTATCGGCCAAAGTGCCTACTGCTATTCAATAAGTGGGCGATAAAGGCATGAATTGCCAAATTATTCAGCCGTCATAAAAAATCACGGCTCTAGAATGGTGAGTTTCTCCTAAAATTCTCACGCCAGGAAAAGTTGGTGTGAGGCTGGTGAGAACCTGTTGAGAGGCGGTGAGACAATGAAATGCTTTTTTTTCTGCATCGAATTGATACCGGGTGTCTCCAGAGCTGATATCAATTAATATCAGCACCGGAGCCCCCTGGCATGAATCCCATGCAATAAAAATGCATTTACAGGCAACTTCTTTACCTTAGCGGCTAACCAGTAAGGCAATGAAGGGGTTAACCCCTCCTGCTACCCACCCACCAAGGGTCAAGTACCCCCTTCACACCCCCCCGCTAACCACAATAAACATTAAAAACACAACAACACATACCCACCTCCTCTAACCTCACATGATTGATACGAGAGGTCACTGATGTTTGGGGGCCCTCTGGTTGTCCTAGAAAGGTTCTGGGGGCCCTCATATTGTCCCAGCAAGGGTCTGGGGGGTTTCAGGTGGTCCTCTCACGTGGTCTACGCGGGTCTCCGGGGACCCTCGGGTAGTCCCTGCGGGTGTCTGGAGCCCTCGAGGGGTCTATGTGGGTAGTCCCCACTGGTGGTCCCCGAGGGTGTCCGGGAGTCCTCAGGTGGTCCACACAGTTGTCCAGGAGTCCCCAGGTGGTCCCCGCGGGTATATTGGAGTCCTCGGGTGGTCCCTGCAGGTTTCTGGGGATCCTAAGGTGGTCCCCCCGGGTCCCTGCTGGCATGTTGTACCTATCCTATGGCAAAAAAAAATGTGGAATACATTGAAATAAATACTCCCCCCTTCCCCCCTCCCCAACACATACAGTAATGGGCAAAATAACTATTAACCAGATATGGATAATAGCTCATTCGCCCATTATAACATCAAACATTACCCAGCCTGCAGAAATAAAGTAAATCCACTTTCTACTTACCACTGCCATCATGAAGGACGTCCTCATCAGCATACTCCAGGTCCATTTCCTCCATTGCCAGAAAGAATACAAGAAACAATACCATTTAATGGCCCCTAACCCCTTAATCACCTTAGCGTTCAATAACCGCTATAGTAATTAAGGGGTTAACCCACCCTCACCCGCTACCTACCCGGGAGGCCTAACATTCACCCCTGGACCACTATACCCACCCATTGATTGGCATAGTGGTACATCATTCCCATATAATATGAGCATGATAAGCCACTATAGCAGTCAATGTTCACCCTAATAAAAAGCATGAAGGCCAAAAACACACAATAATAAAATATATATAAAAGCACCTAAAGACCTCAATACATGAAATAAAAGCACTAGCCAACCAATTAAATAAATAAAAGCACTAGCCAACAAATTAAATAAATAAATAAAAGCACTAGCCAACCAATTTAAGAAATAAAAGCACTAGCCAATCAATCAATTCAATAAATAAAGCACTAACCAGCAAAACAATTAATTCATTTTAAACACTAGCCAACAAACAATTAATGAATTTAAACCAGTAGCCAACCACACAAATAATTAATTTAAAATGCTAACCAATCCTAAAATGTACTA